>NW_024735376.1:0-60087 GCF_018991925.1 Homarus americanus | reverse complement strand
TATATATATGTATATATATATATATATATATATATATATATATATATATATATATATATATATATATATATATATATATATATATATATATATATATATATATATATATATATATATATATATATATATATATATATATATATATGTATAATATTCAGAAATTTCAGAGTATTTCAAAGACCACACATTGGCGATACTGAGCTACGTCGTCGAGGAAGAGAGCTCTTCCCTGCACATAGGAGAGGTTGTGGAACTAGCCTAAGTGATATTAAATGTAATTTCTGTCAATTAATAATGATGCGATTCATGAAGTTAAGGGACTATTATTGAATTTGAAATTATTATAGATCGTTATCAGTCTGAATAATGTCACGGTGTCCAAAAGAGTTATTAGTTGTCTGAAAATATGTCACGTAGGCCTGCTAGCGCCTTGGAGAGATGCGACGCTGGCTGGTCCTCAGTCACGCGAAAGCGATTGACCTACAGGACATCCCCGCGCGTCCGTCCACAGAAATAGTCAGTGGTCTAGTCACCCTGCGCGCTTTACTGCAGTATAACAAGTAAGTCTCTCATTCGATCTCACAGGTTAGATAGGGCAGTGATAAAGTAAACTAGAGCTAACTGAGTTCATTTCGAGGTTTCCGCCCAGAACCCACTTGACTGCGAGAGATTGACTGCCGCTTGAGACTGCCGTTGATGATTGAGGGTGGCGATTGTCGCCATTGACCCACTGTGCGTAGGCCTGTCACTGTTTAGCGGGTATCAGCGATTCTTGAAGGAATCTAGCCGTCTGGTGCCCAGCTAACGACGGACGATCGTTGGGGCTCATCAGCCTCCTCTACCCGGCTCACAATACCACATGTTTCAAGCAGCTTAGTGAAACCCCTTCTGCTAACGGGAAGCCAGCTTCTCTCAACTGTACAGGTCTGATTGGCCTACCCCTTCCCGCTTTATGGGTGTACCGGGGTAAAGTGAAGCTAGCTGAGTGATACAGGGCCACACACTGGGGCCAAGAGTCAGTGGAGTTTAGTGGTACACTTTCCAAGGTGGAGAAAGGCTGATTTGGGCCTTCAACTACGGGTGCCTGTTGGTTGTGCCTTAAACGACTATGGAGTGCAGGTGGAATCTGTGTGTGTGTGTGTGTGTTAGGTTAGGAGCATGGTTCACGGGTATTGGACTCAGTAACGCTCTTTATAATAGTGACAATATTTTTGTGTGTAGTTAATACTATTTTCAGTTACTAATGTATGCTGTGTGCATTTAAAATTTTTTATAGTTTCAATCTCAGGTATAACCTTTGTTCCCTCAGAGAGAGTTTAAGTTAGGTTAGGAGGTGCATCTGTTGGTGTAACAATTATATTGAGTGCCCTAAGGCCTATTCAGTAGAGTATTAATTTCTTATTTTTAATACCATTTCCCCTATTCATTGTAGAGTATTTAATTTCTTTTTTTGATACCATCTCTCAGTGACTGATATTATTTTGTTGAAAACCTAAGGCCTGCATCTGTTGGTGTAACATAATTATATTGAGTGCCCTTTAGGCCTATTCATGGTGGAATTAATAATTTCTTATTTTTATACCACTGCGAGTGGTGATATTATTCTGTGAAAGCCCTGGCCTGTTTTATGTGGCAAGCAACATTTAACTTCAAATTTATTGTTGCCCGAGTTTAATAATTTCTATATCATGTATAACTTTATTCCCCAGAGTAGTATTTTGTTCAAGTTAAGAGGTGGGCATATTGGTGTACCATTATTTGATTGTGTTTGTAGTGTTGGAGGTAAGTCTATAAATTTTACAGTGTGTCTCTATCCAGTCACAGACGTTATCCTTCCACGGGTCACGGACAATTCATTTTGTTTAGTAGATTATGTTCTTGTGCTGGTTCAGGATTTTTCTCAAAGGGCGCGCTTCCACTGCCATTACCATCTATTAATCTTTAATAAACCCCAAGTCAAGTGAGAAAAATAAAGTCCAGTAAATTCCGTTATATATATATATATATATATATATATATATATATATATATATAATATATATATATATATATATATATATATATATATATATATATGTATATATATTATATTTGTAGTACCAGATGCGCGAGGTGGGAGGGGACTGCCGGTGGCAGGTGGCGACGATGGTGCAGTAATCCACTGCCAAACCTTGGTAGTGCTTGGTGGGGGAGGTCACTGAGGATGGCATTTCCAGGATGGAAAGCGTTGTTGTAGCCGGAGTAGTCTGCGCCGAGCATGGTGTGTGTGTGTGTGTGTGTGTGTGTGTGTGTAAGGGGGGGATAAAGGAATGACACAATGAAAAGTAAAAAGCAAAGGAGGGGGTGGAAGAAGAGGGACGTATAGGATGAAAAAATGACGAGAGAGAGAGAGAGTGGTGGTGGTGGTGGATTAACCTAATATATTAATTCATTAGATGTACTACTTCATCCTCTTACTTCCACCCGCTGTACTCAGTGTCATTTACAGACTGAATTACTCAGAATAGGCAAATTGTACTCCAAGCTTTGCCAATCAAGTTGTTAAACCTAAAAAAAATGTAGCTCGAAACTAACTCTGCGTGACAACATAAATTTGGCCATTTTCCTCCCCACACAGACCTTGTTGTCGCTCTGGTAGCTGGAGGTTCAGGTGACTGCCTCAAGAAAAATTAACCAAATAACCTGGAGCTTAAGTGCACAACCCCAGAAATCCTAAAGTCTTACAGTTCCCATTCCCCGTTGGGGTTATGTGGACTGCCTTAAAAATCCGAAAATTCTGGGAAGCAATCAGATGTTCCAGAACCCAAACGTGCGAGCGCACAGAGCCGCAGATTGGTGCCAGAAAAACACCTCACCATCGTCACGAGCTTCGGTCACCATCACTTTATAGTTAAGTCCGCCAACGCACCGAGACATCGTTAGTGGAGTCTACCAGGTGTTACCGGGAGTGACCTGTGGAGCTGAGGGCCAAGTAGTGAGGCTCACCTACTGGCCTCCATCTGCACCAGCACCTGTACCCATCTGGTTAAAAAACACATGGAGGTGCATAATGAGAGATTGTAGGTGGAGGAGATGAAGTTTTTCAATGGACCAATGAAAAGCCAGAATATGATGACCCTGCCGAGATGTTTAGCAACACTGAGAACCCATGTGAGAGTCCAGTAGCGCACCCAGAAATTCTGTAAAGGGGGGCCTGAAGAGACAAAAAAATGTAACAGCGGCACCACTGTGGTAAACAAATCCGCGTGACGTCATCTCAGAGGCCTGCCTTGGCAACAGGCGCGCGCGGGAGCTTTAAATTGGCAATTACGAGCAAATTGAGGTTTATTTCCTTTATTTTCAGACCAAATGGGATCTATTTGGCGAAAAAAAATTCACTTTGCCTGACTGGGGGTGGCATGTAGGATTCCAGCATCTGACCACAGACAGTTAAGGAACCGTGGGCAGGGGGCTCATGGGCCCACCCCTTGGATGCCTTAGTGGACGAGTCTCCAAAAGTCTGGAGAAGGTAGTAAATCATCCGACAGTTTAGATCACTAGTTTTGAAGAGGCACGTGGCGAGTCTACACATGTATGAACCAATCAGACGAGAGGCTCACGAGATAATTGTCCGGACGTGGGATGACGGGAAGGTAGAGGGTCCAGTATAATGAAAATAAACGAGGTGGGAAGGGAAGAAAGAGGATGTAGGATAAATGACTCAACAACCGGTGCAAGAACTGAACACCTGTAACAAGTGACGACATGCCAAGTGGGATACGTAACACGATAAGAACAAGGACAAACAAATCTGGAGATAAATAATCAAGAGAAACGAAAATCGATTCAGTGATATCACAGTAAGCAGCAAGTAAATTAATCAAACTAGCAACAGACTCACAACCAAGTACTTGAGGCACAGGCTGGTCAACAGCTGGTGTGTGTGGGAGGGCCACGGGTGTCAGTCAACAGACTCCCAGCTGGGACTGATGATACATATACAACACCAACCATCAGAGTGAAGCCATATAGACCGATTATGTTATCCTAGGAAGCGTCCGAGAAAGCCTGTCACTGCCATCACAAGAGGCAATAATAATGCTTTCGTGTGTAAAGTCTTCCAAGCATGTAATAATGCCACGATTTGTATGTACATCAGCAAATGTCACACTTGTGCTGCAACTCCCCACGAGAACGACATCAGGTTTATAATGAAGCGTTAATAATTCATGTGGGGGGTGCTGTGAGGCAAGACTGACACCTACACGCTGCCTACTGCTTACCCTTCCATTTACTCCTCCTAACCCACAACACAACCCACCACGCCATCGCCCACTAACCACCCAACTCCTCGTCGCAACACTACACCGCCACCCACAACAAGGTCGGGACAGGGGTGGTGATAGCTCTAGTTGGGCAGCTTCCCTTCACTGTTTGCTACCAGAGTAACGACCATGACCGTCCCGACGGCCCAACAGTTCCATGAGCATGTATGGCAGGATGGCTGTTGGTGATAAAACAACCGTAAGTTTAGATTCTCATACATATTTACAAAGGTAATTTGAAACACACATTTAAATGTATTGGTTAAAGCGTCCCGACAAATTCGTGTCTAGATTTTGGGGATCTCATGGAGATTAAGAACTCTATTTCACCTGATAACTGAACACCCTAACTTAGCCAGTTAGTGTTCGAGACTTAATCATTAGATGAAATAAACGGGGTTCTGAGTTTTTCTGAGATACGATTATTGTTATAGAAGTGTAGGATGACAGGTACAAGCAGCAGGACCATGGGAACATGTTGGCGTTGTACGTAAAGTACCTACATGACCGTAGTCAAGGCAGGTGGTCAAGATGCACTTCATCACCACCAACTCCTGTGCCCTCACACCTGACAACCTGGGACGCTGCACAATGTCTACAAGACCTCTTCAGCGGACGGTCCACATTCTCATTTATTCGAAAGTTATTTTTCCACTCAGTCGTAGCTGCCATCTTTGTACCGCAGTTTGTGTTCTCATATCGTTAGTTGGAGAAAACTTCAAGAAATGTTCTCGCATTTGGAATTCTATTTACGTCAATAATTGTATTACAATGAAAAGCTGCGTTGATGGAGCAAATTATTCCAAATAAGGAATATTTTATGCCCTGAACTTTCACTGTACAAACAACTGTGCTTTTGATGTCCTGACAGTTCACATTAAGTTACACACGCGAGATAATCCGCTCCAAGCCTCCACCTTCAGCAAACATTTACTACAAATTACATTATTTTACAGAAGCAACTCCACTTTATTAATCAAAGAACTTTTTTCAAACTGATGTCACTATTATGTAGGTAACGTAACTTATATTCTTACCCTTTTCGACTATCATTCGGAAAACATATACCTGTACAGTAAGTTCTTTAACACCGAGAATTTAGACCTTGTATCAACTGATAGTTAACAAATATAAACCCTCGCTTTGTAAGATACAAAGAACAGCGAGAAAAAGTCAACATGAAATAATCTTGCTACAAAACATACCATCACCGCCACTGTTAAGGACATATAACACTGGTCTACAAAAAAAATATTTTTTCTGGCATGAAACCTTTTAACTGTTTTTACTAACTTTACGGTGCTGAATCCATCTGATCTCAGATTTGCTCCATCGTAACGTTTTTGCGCTATCGGTATTCCCTATTTTGATGGATTTCAAAAATTCCGTTTTCAGAGATTTTTGCAGGTTCGTGTCTAAAAATTGTAGTGGTTAATTTATATAACAGTTATTTTGAACTTGTAATAAATCTAACTCCTCTTTTATCATTTTCAGGTGAAAACTGATAACCTGGCAATGGCTTCAACATCCCAAAGACGGAATTGCTGCAGTACAGATATATTCTGCTACATCTGTAAGCTTTACTTTGAAAAGTCAAAGGCGCAACATCACCAGTTTTGTGAAGAGAGTGTACCTCGCTTACTTTAAAAGTACCACTTGGAGATCAGGACAAAGTTGGGCTCCTACAAAGTGTGCAAAACCTGCCTGGAAACTTTGCGATCCTGGTCTCAAAGAAAATGCTAGACTTCAGTTTGGCGTGCCTATGGTTTGGAAGAACCAACGATTCATTCAGATAACTGCTACTTCTGCCTCGTCAATGTTAAAGGTTTCAATAAGAAAAACAAACAATACCTGCAATACCCAAATATCCCATCACCCATACGACCAGTTCCCCAGTGAAGAAATACCTGTGCCAGAATTTACTGAGCTACCAGAGATTGAGGATATAGACCCGGAATTCACCTGTTTCTACTGATGAAGATGAAGAGACTGATCTTTTCAAGCCATCTTGAAGATTGTGAAAAAGCCAACGTTGTTTACTCAGTCAATTGAATGATCTGGTCAGAGATCTAAATTTGCCAAAACAGTCTGCTGAATTGTTAGCTTCCAGGCTTCAAGAGAAATGACTCTTAAAACCTGGATTTTGATGGACCTCAAATAAGAACACTACTCAGAGATCCACACTTCCTTGCAACAATGACTGAGGCACAGCAAGAACTTGGAATCTTTCTCTAATGTGGTAGGAACTTCTTAGGGAACAAGAAAGCGGACAACTATCAAGAAATTGTGGAAGAGCTGCTCTTGAGTTTACAAACTTGGATGCAGAATGAGTATCAAGGTTCACTACTTACACAGTCACTTGGACGAGTTTCCAGAAAATCTGGGAGAAGTGAGCGAGGAGCAAGGGGAGCGCTTTCATCAAGACATTAAAGTAATGGAAGAACGTTACCAAGGTCGATGGGACTCGAACATGATGGCGGACTACTGCTGGAGTTTGATGAGACATTCCAGAAGCTGTACATAAGAGATCGGCCAAAAAGAGGAAGTTTATGTAACTGTAACTTGATCTTAATACTTGCACTATTTCTACCGTACATTAATTGTTTTTTTTTTCACCCTTCAATGTTACATTTAAATATTATATGTGCATTAACTTTCCAATTTGATATTAACAATTTTTGGTTATAGAAAAATACAAATTATAATGCTGAAAAATTTATGTATACATGTTTAAACCGTCAATTTTGATCCAAAAGTTTACGTTTCCCAGCAAAAGTGCAATATGGTATATCTCAAAAACCTGATGTGATAGACAAAAACCAAAGTCATATTTGGATTCTGCACCCCAAATTTACTTAAAATCCGTTTAAAAACCTTGTGCCAGAAAAATGGTGTTGACCGGTGTAATTGTGATGTATGCATTGTTCAGTGGTGCGTCATCCTGTACAGTTCGAGGGTTAGAACTTATTATTGATCCCACTGTTCAACTAGCATGGCCATCCGTTTATATATCCAATATATATATATGTATATTATAGGTAAACTATCACAATCGTCTGTATACTCGTCTTAGTCAATCAATATATTATCCATCTATCTAACTTTATCCATCTATCTGTGTAACTTGACCCGTCTATGTGTCCTGTCCATATATGTTAATACTATCCAACTGCTCAATGCGTGACTCACTCCACCATCCACTACCTTTCCACGTGATAACCAGGACCCACTTGTGGAGTACATGACCAGCCGAACACGTACAGTTCAATGCATATTTGGTTCTACACACTGGCTGGGCGCGCGCGCGCGCACACAGAGAGAGAGAGAGAGAGAGAGATACCCAGTAACCAACCATTATTTTTCTGTTTACTCTGTCCATATTTCTCAGCAGGACGACGCTTACACTCTCTCCAATCAAGGTAGCCAGTAGGACGCGAGGACTAAGTGAACCCTAAAGTATTTTGCCCTTTAATACCGTCATGGAACATGACGGTGTCAGGGTCTTAACCTTTACCCAACAAGAGAATGATAAAATTCACATCCAGGCGACCGAGATGTGGCGAAGGATGCCAAAGGATCACGATAAAGAGTTATTACTTCCTTTATCCACAGTCCAGTAGTCAGGGCGGCGCTAGACGGACGCCAGGCAGCTGACAGTCGCGGTGGTCGAGGCCCGACTCTGGGAAGGTCTCTTTTAAGCTATAAATTACTGAGTACCTCAACTTGGCGACGAACCTGGCAATGTTCGTTGGTGGTGGTGACGCTGTGTGATGGGTGATGGTGTGTGATGGGTGATGGTAGATGGTGACAGGTGTGATGGCAGGTGGTGGAGGTGGTGGCGTGTGGTGGTGGCGGTGGTGGTGGTGGTGGTGGTGGTGGTGGTGGTGGTGGTGGTGTGTGGTGGTGGTGGTGGTAGGTGGCGTGTGATGGTGGTAGGGGTGGTAGGTGGCGTGTGGTGGTGGTAGGTGGTGTGTGGTGGTGGGTGGTAGGTGGTAGTGTGTGGTGGGTGGGTGGTGGTGGTAGGTAGCGTGTGGTGGTGGTGGTGGCGGTAGGTGGCGTGGTGGTGGTGGTGGTGGTGTAGGTATGTGGTGGTGGTGGTAGGTGGGTGTGGTGTGGTGGTGGTGGCGTGGTGGTGGTGGTGGTGGTGGTGGTGGTGGTGGTGGTAGGTATGTGTGGTGGTGGTGGTGTAGGTGGTGGTGGTAGGTGGCGGTGGTGGTGGTGGTAGGTGGCGTGTGGTGGTGGTGGTGGTAGGTGGTGGTGGTGGTGGGTGGTGGGTGGCGTGTGGTGGTGGTGGCGGGTGGTGGTGGTGGTTGGTGTGGTGGGTGGTGGTTGGCGTGGTGGTGGTGGTTGGCGTGTGGTGTGGTGGCTGGCGTGTGGTGGTGGCGTGTGGTGGTCATGGTAGGTGTGATGGTAGGTGGCGTGATGGTAGGTGGCGGTGGATGGTAGGTGGCGTGTGATGGTAGTTATCACCCTACAGCAACTAGAAGGGATCACGGTTCCCGTTATGATTCTAAATTAATGTATGATTATAAATTTTACTACTATTTCAGGTCTTTATTTGTGGGCGACAGGCCAATAGGAAACTCAGAAAGCGCGTGGTTGAGTGTTACCAATGTTCCCCAGAGGAAGTGGTCACCGGGCAACAATAATGCTGGGCGCCAGAATGTTTGGGTGAACTCTGACGGTCAACCTCCCACGTCACAACCCTCCCACGTCATGTTCCTCCCTCGCCCGCCCCACACAGTCCGTACATCCCCCACCACAACCCTACACTGTTCATAACTCCCCCCCCCTTTCATCTTACATGCTGTCCCTAACCGGTGCTACTATTGCTTTCGGTCCACAAAATATCTTTTGTCTATTCTAACTTGACCTGACCTAACCTACTGTAAATATCTTGTAGACCGCACGCTATCTAATGTAGATCCACAATGGAAACGTGGACAAGTCTCGATAATTCCTGTGTGGTATTATATATATATATATATATATATATATATATATATATATATATATATATATATATATATATATATATATATTTTATATATATATATATATATTTATATATATATATATATATATATATATATATATATATATATATATATATATATATATAATCAATTGTGTGTAAATTTTGAGAAAAACAACTCTTGTTTACAAATAATGTACACGTGCATCGACCACCATTTTTCTCCCAGGGAGGAGTCAAGTTGATGGACTCCTTGGAATAGTGAAACTGCCGCCGCGCGCACAATGGTTGCCCCTCATGTTCGAAGATGGCCGGCTCTAGGGCCACGTAAGCGTGAATTTGTTTAAGGTGTAGAAGCTTGTCGCCAACACAACAACCACACCCCAAGTTAACAAATTGTATGATCTAGTGTCAAGGAATAGTACGAGATGACCAGACTGCACTGGCAAGCTATTACCCCGGAACACGATCCGCAAATTGATTAGCATCCAGGCTCCCAATTACTGCTGGATAGACAGGCAAATGGCGTTAAGAAGCTTACCCATAGTTTCATCCTTCCTGAGGATCGAACCGGAGTTTGTCCGTTCGCCCCCCACTTCCACAGATCAAAACCATATTTTTCCTTCACAGATTGCGGAAATCAAAATATAATTATGGACACGGGCATTGAAACTAAATTCAAACAATTTAAAATAGAATCGGTTGGAAATCAAGGTCAAAGGTCAATAAAAAATTCTCACCACTATTTACGTTGGGCTCAAACCAAAAAGCAACCACAACTTCAAAGGAACCAGAAAGCGAGATTTTGCGTTTGGATTTTACCCTAACCTAATCCAATCCAAATTAACCTAACCCAATCCAACCTAACCAAATCCAATCTAACCGATCTTACAACAAAATCTCGCTTCTGTTATTTTGAAAACAACCACAACTCGTTGTGGTAGCTTTTCGGTTTCTGAGCCAAACATATACAGTAAACTGCTCCATAAAGAGCCTGTTACTACCGTGCTGAACAGCAACCCTGTAGTCCCTCCACTGAACAAAAATACCCAAGCCTGTTTCAAGTAGTCCCGACAAGTTCTTCGTGTTGTTCAAGTCACCTCAACACTCCGAGTCATCCTACTATGACAGAAACTGGACAACTAGTACTGCCCCAGCCGGATAAACCTGTCACGATCCTACCAACAAACCTTGCCTCTCACCACCTCAGATCTTGTTCCTGTCTCTCCCCATCATTCTTCATATGTTAAAACATTCAAGACTGACTCTTTTATATGGTCTTCCTGACTTAGCAAAACAGCGCTCGGGGCCTTTACAAACACTTAACAAAGGATGTACAAAGATGACCAAAAAATTTGCAAAATACTTAAGAAACAACAAATTATTGTTCATGGACTTTTAGTATTGATCAGATCTTCCATGGATCAAGATCAGTTGTTGACATTCCACCTTCTGACTTAGCAGAAGTCAAAATGTTTCGACAAGTCCATCCACTATGCCGGAGCCAGGCTTATAGATGTCTACCTTTGCCCAGAAATAACAAACGTCATGCCCTTAAAGATGGTGGACATTCAACTCCCCATAACGTACACATCGTACACGATGATAACGAAATCTAACGGGAAAACGTACATCTCTCCGGGGTACTGTGTCGAATGTCGTGCTCGCTGCCTTCCTGGTAAATTAGGGCATGGATGATACACAAATACCTTCATAACATTCTTTGACGATGATACCAAAATGACAGGGGCGGTGACGGAGGTAATGCTTGTACAGACGAGTCGTGAAAAGGGGCGAGTGAAGACAATGGTGAGTGTAGTGAGGCAGTATGATGAGAGGTAGTGTCGCACACCAGGGAACGACAGCCAAAGTGACATTACCGGGACGACACGAGTAAAGCAGCTACAGTTAAGGCCATGAAACTACAAACCCCGAACACATACAGTCCTCCACTTGGTACTAGCAGCATTAAACACTAAACCTAATACTTAATGGAAATAAATATCAACGAAATAAAAATATGATTTTTTTTCCCCTTGATGAACATATACTAAATTTATATTCTTTACAGGATATAACTGTTGGTTCCTTGCCTTCGGTAACTTATTCTCTTCACCTAACCACAACTACTTCCAACTCACCCTCCCCACCACCACCCCTGCCCACCACCTTCCATAACCTCAAAACAACTTCACATTCACCCCCACCGTTCCGTTCCCTTCCCTCCCTCACCCCCCTACCGTTCACCTTTCCTCCCTCGCCCCCCACCGTTCCATTCCCTCCCTCACATGCCCGGGCGCAGCATACAGACATGCTTTGCAGAATATCTTGTTCACTCAAAAGATAAGACACAAACAGCCTTCATAGACCTTAAATCAGCCTTTGATGTAGCTAATAGACATTATTCTTGAGCAACTAGCTAATTTTGGCATACAAGGTAACCTCCTGACATGGATAAAGGGTTATCTGTCCAACAGGTATGCCAGTGTTCTGTTTAGGGGAGTTAAAAGTACCAGAATGAGATCATTTGAGCTGGGCACGCCTCAGGGAGGAGTGTTAAGTCCTATGCTCTTTAATATACTGATGCACAAGCTTATTGCTGACATTCCAGTTCAGCCAAACGAAGCCGTAATATGCTATGCTGATGATATCTGCATTATGACATAAACCAAACTCAGGCTCCAAGCCTTGCTGGATGTATTTGCTCAGAGAACTGTTGAATGCGGTCTCATAATATCTGTTGACAAGACGAGGGTCCTCAATCCTCGTCCTGCTCACCCTCTGCCTCTTGACTATAACATTAACAGCATGCCCTTGGAACTATGTAGCTCCTATAAATATCTTGGAATTTGTGTGAATGATGCAAACTTTGTCAGCAACCTTCGTGACAAACTAATGCAGCGCATTAAACCCCTCAGAACCCTTGTTGGCAAGGGCTATGGAATTAACATCACCTATGCTCGTACTTTCTATCTTCACTTCATTCGTTCTGTAGACTATCATGCTCTCCATCTTGTGACTATTCTGCCTAAACAACTCAACAGCCTTGAGGTAGTGCAAAATGAAGCCATGCGCATCATCCTAGGTTGCCCAAAATCAACCAGAATTGTAAGCATGAGGAAAGAGCTCGGACTGCCCTCCCTATCTGAGAGGATAGCCCTACTTAATACCATGTTTTGTGTCAAAGTTTTGAAGAACAATGGTTCTCAAACTACAACTCAAACCGAGTTGATGTTCTATCTAAGTAATCCCGACCATCTCGCCAACCTTCCACAAAAGACTCTCTTTGGGGCGTGGCTTCATAAGTGTTGCAGATCTCCTGAAACTGAATGTCCCAATCACCCCAGACGAACCTATTAATGCCATTCCTCCTTGGCTGGACATATCAGTTCCTATTAATTACACTCCTGTTGGTAGTAAGCAAATGTTAAACACCGATGTGGTGAGATGTGTCACACTAGAAACTATTAACAGACACAGAGTATTAAATCAAGTGAATGTTATGCTTTTACTGATGGTTCTGTGCAGACAAACACAGGTAGAACAGGCTGTGCAATTGTAATATATAAAGAAAAAGAGATGATAGTGTCAAACAAACAAAGGCTGAACAACTGGGTCAGCACAACACAAACTGAACTAACTGGAATCTACTTAGCCACAGACTACCTCAAAGAAAATGGAGGTGGGGTGATATTCTGTGACTCAAAGTGCTTTGAAATCAATGAACAGCCCGTCAGGCTCTATGTCTAAAGTTGCATGTGATATTAAAAGGAATGTGATAACTGCCAATGAGAACAACTTTCGTATCGAATTTGTGTGGATTCCGTCCCATGTTGGAATCAGGTATCATGACCGCGCTGATAGACTGGCCAATGAGGCATGTAAGAAAAGTTGACCGTGACCTTGGTCTGTCCAATGATGTAATTAAAAACATTCAAGTCAGAATCATGAACTCTGATCTAGAAGAAGTGAGAAATGCAGAGAGACCTGACAGTTGTAGCATTAGTAAATATGACAAATTTTGTAACAAGAGGTATCGGTATGGCCAGCATAAGGACAGAACCAGACAATGTGATGTAGTCGTGGCCAGAATTAGGCTAGGATACAGACACATCTGGCAAGTTAGTAACGCTGTACCCATACCGGAACACTCAGCATGTAAACTTTGTGATAAACCTTTAAAGCATACACTTGAACACTATATTATTGAATGTGACACTGTCAAAGACTTCAGGCCACCTGACTTATTGTATCTTGAACTATGTAATTACTTCATTGAATCAGGTGTGCTTGAGGACATTCTTGCTGTTTATCCCAAATTTGCTAGCCCACACTGATTAGTCTTCAATTAGAATATGACTCCAATGTATGTGATCCACTGACCTATATATGCTGCTGGTGAATGTGATGTATTTCCTTCTTTGTGTACGAACCTCTGTCCTGCGTGGCAGTGAACAGTGGCATTACCCACATGAATCTGACCTATATATAGTGTCAATGAATATGATGCATTCTTTGTGTACGAACCTCTGTCCTGTATGGCAGTGGAAAGTGACATTACCCACATGAATCTGACCGACGTATATGTATGTATGTGTGCGTGTGTGCATGTATATGTACATGTATATATGTATATACGTATGTATGTATATGTGTGTGTGTGTGTGTTTACATATATGTATATGTACTGTCAATGAATATGATGCAACTCTTTGTGTACGAACCTCTGTCCTGCATGGCAGTGAACAGTGACATTACCCATATGAATCTGACCTATATACATTTATAGTTGTTAATGAATATGATGTATTTCTTTGTGTGTGAACCTCTGTCCTGCGTGACAGTGAGAAGTGATACCACCCTCAGCGTCAAGACCTGACTGAATTACTCAGAATAGGCAAACTGTACTACAAGCTCTGCCAATAAATTTGTTAAACTTAAACCCCCCACTGTTTCTCCTCCGTTCTCACCTCCCTCGTCACCGTGTCCCTGGCGCCAGAGAACAGGAAGCGTCACATTACAACAACCTGGGTTATGAGAGGAGGCGAAAGGAAGTAAATATCTTAGAAGAGTATAAAGACGAGATGAAAGGGAGGGAGGAGGGGAGAAAGAACAGAGGAAGAATAGGAAAAGAGGGGGAGGAAAATGAGGAGAGGAGGAAAGAGAAGAGGGAGAAAGAAATAAGGACGACGAAAAAAGGAGAAGAGGAGGAAAAAGAGATGGATATGGAGAAGAAATGGGATGGGGGAAAGAAGGAAGGAGCAAAGAGGATGAGGAAGACAAAAGGGGCGAGGAAGAGAAAATGGAGGAGGAGGAAAAGGAGAAGACAAGAAAAGAGATAGGGAGGAGACAGTAGAGGAGGCGGCGAAGAAAGACGAGAGAAGAAATGAGAGAGGAGCAGGAGGAGAAATAAGGGGGAAGGAAGGAGGAGGAGAAATAAGGAAAACAGGAGAAGGAAACGTGAAAGTAGCAATGGTAATGATGGCAGCAGCGAGTCTTTCAACACCACCAGGAGGTTCATCATCGCTATACCTGGCGTCATGGTAGGCTAGCAGCAGACTACACATGTACGTTACCACCAACAACCCTCTACTTAGCAGCCTCCACACTAACTTAACTGTCCACCACCATACTATCTATCTATATTATTATTATTTTTTCCTCCTCCTCCCTCCCTCCCGCCCCCGATTCCCACATCAGCAGGGAACAGTGAGGAGGAGGGGGTGGGGGGTAACAACTTCCCCCAACCCCCCGACTCGTGCGGTCAGTCAACACGAAGTCAAATCACTTTTGATACCTGATCCTACAACAGAAGGCTACCTGTGGTCATCCTCCAGTCTCTGTTTTTGTATGTCACGTTTGTGTATACTGTAGTGTGCGTGTGGGGTATGTATGTTCGCACACAGGATGGAGAAATGCGTCTAGTGTGACAGCATTATGTTAGTGTTAAGGTACAAGCACTGCTTGCTCCCTCTCGCTTTCAGCTACCGCCGCTGGCTAGCCCTCGTGGCGAACAGAAAAACAACTTGCATAAGTCTTCCCCTACAAGTACACAGCCTCTTCACCATCAAGACTCCAGCTTTGCCTCCTCGTGGCAACACAAGGTAACTGGGTGCCTCGTGCCCAGGCTAGACCAGCAGGGGATCTCGGAGTAGCAGTAGACCCCAGAAGGACACCGCACAGGCCCACTAGCATGTGGAAACGTTTTGGAGCCTACCAACCATTGCCCCACTGCCTTGCAGATTAACCTTGGTAGGTATAAGGCTCCGGGATTAAACCCCAAGCGAAAAATCTGTGGTGGAGCCCAGCATCAAGCAGACATGCTTACAGAGCTCCAACAAGACCCCAACGGCGGTATAGGCAGAAGAGGTGACCATCATGTGAACCCAAGGACTACACCAGCAGACGAAGGCAATGCATGATGAACAGGCAACTAAGGCGAAACCCAACAAACTGGGTTATCGGCAGTCCATCGCAACGCTCCCTCTCCCTAGTCGTTGCACTTGCACCACTGGATCAGAAAAAGGGAGAGCCAAGATGTGTGGTTGCAGCCTGCGCGTCTACCTCGCCACAAATAAACTCACGTGCAGCCATCATCCAGCTTGTCATACCTATCATCAACAAAACCCTTATACACCCCCCCCCCCAAAGTACTATGGCGACAAGCAGTGATGACTCCGGCAGTCTGTCAACTCTGCACATGGGCGGCATAGATAAGAGTCGTTTATGCACTGGGATCTAGGCAGTAATGCAATCTGGTCCTGTCTGTGAGCAAACCATTCGAGGAGCCACTCTACTCACCCCACATGGGGAGGGGGCTAGAAAAGGTGCCCTAAACATAGCCTACCTAAAAAAAAAAAACCTGACTGGGCAATTGCACCCAGTAAGGTCATCCTTATGCAGTCGAAAACAATCAAAATCACAGATCCAAACAAAAACAAATTACACAACCTCTTACAGTCGCTGCACAGAAGGACCCTTCTGGATACTGGCACAAATGAGCATCCTGAAAGAAGAACTGCCCTCGTGGCAAAAGAGCTGGCTAGGTATAACCGACATAGCACCCATAATGAGTCCTGGCTCCCAGACGAGGGTCAACTCACAGAACGGGGTTCTGGCAATGGAAGGGTTAACCTGCTGTGGAGAGAACCCGCATTTATGGAGTCGGCTTTGCCATCCACCAACGCATCCTACACAAGCGAACTGAAATGCCTATTGGGATCAACGAGAGCCTCATGATACTCCGAGTTGCACTGAATCACACGCCATACCTTTTTCATCAGTGCATACGCCCCAACACAGGGTGCAGAGGAAGACATCAAGGAGGCCTTTTACGCCGACCTCGACAGAGTGCTAACCTCTATCCCCAGAGAAGATAAGGTTGGGCTCCTTGGTGACTTCAATGCCAGAGTTGGCAGAGATGCTGACATTTGGCAGGGAACCATAGGGAGAAATTGGCTAGGAAAGTGTAATCCCAACGGCCTACTCCTCCTCAGCAAGTGTGCTGTACACAAACCTCACTATCACCAATACCTTGTTTCGGCAGGCCGACAAGTTCAAGGGTTCGTGGCAACACCCACGATCCAAACACTGGCATCTCATTGACTACATCATTGTCAGAGAAAGAGATCGCCGAGATGTCCTCACCACCCGAGCCATGCATGGCTCAGACCACTGCCACACTGATCATCACCTCGTCAGAGCCAAGATTCACTTAAATTTGCCGCAAAATGGCAAAGGAAGCAAGCCTCCAGATGAGGTTTTAACACTAAGCGTCTGGAGGATCCAGCAGTAGCACATGCATTCAGAGCAGCTCGAACATGGGCTGATAAACCCAACGACAAACAACCCAAATCCAAGTGCCGAATGGGATATTCTCGACATTGCTAACACAAAATCCTGCAGAAACCCTCAGCCAGATCGAAAGAACACACCATGACTGGTTTGATGAAAATGACCCGGCTATCAATGTACTTGTCGATGACAAACATGTTGCTTTAACGGACTGGCAGAAAAACTCGGACCAAAACTGATACCTTCCGCAAGAAGAAAGCGGTGGCCCAGCGGGAACTTCACAATCTAAATTACAACTGGTTTAGAAATAAAGCACGTGAAACAAAATTTTGCAGATCAGCACAAGATGCGCGAATTTTTCGATTCCACTCAAACATTTTATGGGCCAATCACTCATGGTGCAGGCCTCCTTCAGCACTGGAAAGAGCACTACCATTTACTGCTCAACCGAAATACCGATATGGATGTCCTCATCATCCAGAGCTGAACCACCTCAGCTATCCTCCATCCCTGGATGAGGTAGCTATTGCCATCAAACATGAAAAATAACAAAGCCTCAGGGCCTGATGGAATCCCAGCCGAGGTGTATAAAGCAGGACCTCTGCTTACCAACCGTCTCCACTCTTTCCTGGAGAATATATGGGAAAAAGAGGGAATCCATCAAGCTCTTACAGACGCCTCCATCGTCAATATTTGTAAGAACAAGGGAGATTGGTCAGACTGGAAACTACCGTGGGATCTCGCTACTGTCCGTAGCTGGCAAGATTACCGCCCGAGTCCTCCTAAACAGACTTCTTCCTGAGGCGGAAAACTTCCTCAAAAAATCTCAAAGCCGCCTTAGGCCATCACGTGGCACGACTGACATGATCTTTGCTGGCCGTCAGATACAGGATAAGTGCAGAGTACAGCATCATGACCTGTACATGGCTTCCATCGACCTAACCAAGGCCTTCGACTTGGTCAACAGGGAAGTCCTCTGGTGGACCCTCAGCCGTTTTGGCTGCCCACCAAAATTCGTCATTGTGAGGCAACTCCACGGTGGAATAAACGGCAGTGTCTTGCACAAAGGCACCCAGTCAGAGCACTTCCCCATCCAAAGGGGGGGTTTAACAAGGGTGTACTGGCACCATCTCTTCCATTTTCTTGGCTGCCTTCCTTACTCGCGCCAGTGCCAATTTAGCCAGCGGGGTGGACATCGGGTACAGGATGAAGGGTCTTTTCAACATAAGACGACTCCAGGCAGGAACAAAGGTGTCCGCAGCTTCCATTACTGAGTTTCAGTATGCAGACGGCATCACCCTTGTCCCTCACACTGAACGCAACCTACAGGAGATCCTGAACACCAACGCAGATGTGTGTGCACATTTCGGCCTTGAGTTGAATGTACACACCTCCACCATCCATCCAGCTAATGTTACCCACTTTCGGTACCTCGGCTCCCACGTGTCCACCAATGCAGACAACGATGAAGAGATTCAGCATCGGATCAGATGTGCATCTCAAGCCTTTGGCAGACTCCAAAACCGTGTCTTCAGCTGGAGGGAGTCGAAATTATCTACAAAGTTACTTGTATATCGAGCTCTGGTGCTCCCCACCCTGCTATATGGCAGCGAGACATGGATCACATACATGACACACATCAAGGCACTTGAAAACTTTCACCAACGTAGTCTACATTCCATCCTCCGAGTTCGCTGGGAAGACAAGAGAACAAATGCCAGTATTCTTGCCGAAACCAACTGTAGGAGCATCGAGGCTACCATTATCCATGAACAACTACCCTGGACTGGCCATGTTACCCGCATGGGCGACAGTCGACTGCCAAAGCAGCTACTTTACGGTCACCTAACGCATAGTAAATTTAATGCTGGCAGGGTAGTGAAAATTCACTGGACCTTAAGACAAACCTGAAAAAGTGCAAAATCGACTCCCTCACATGGGAGACGATTACTCAACACCGTAACGCTTGGAGGAGCACCATACAAGAAGGTGCCAATACTTTCGAGTTAGCCCGACTGCATAACAAGGCAGACAAGCGACAACGGAAAGATTCTGCCGCCGCCCCTCCCACACTAGATGTAGCCCTCCACATGAGCAACATCTGTGATCAACCCACCCAGTCCGGTATCGGCCTCTTTAGTCACCTTAGAACTCACCAACCTAGGTGACATCTTTAAGAACTCATATCATTGTATCATAGCTGGATGATCGTCATACTCGATTCCGAGTGACAGCAAAGTAGTAGAAGTATAAGTATGTCATGTCTATAAGCGGTCAATTTGTTTGTGTATGTGTGTGTTTGTTTAGTGTGTGTGTGGGGGATGTATTATGTATGTCCTATCTGTAAGCTGTCAATTTGTTTGTTGTACACCATGTGCCTGTTGGGGGTTGCATTGAAACGTGTGTGCGGATGGTATGGTATGTTCTGTTCGGTTATCTGTGTTTACGATGTCTGTGTTTGTCAGTTCTAAGACTGTAGCGTTTGTCAATGTACTTCTCTAATGAACTTTTTGTTTATGTCTGGGCTGTCTGCAACATCTGTGTTTCTCAATAATTATAGATATGTTCGTCAGTGGTGTGTTTAGGCTCCCCGTTCAGGTGTTGTTTGTGGTGGGTCGACTTCAGGATTACATCCGCTACCGAGCTTCACTGTTTACTAATATTATTTAAACCATTTAATAATTCAATTTATGGGAAAGAAAGGGTGAAGCTTTATAGTTCGGGTCTGTCAGTAAACTTGTCCTCGTCCGCAGTATAACTCGTGTATCAATACTATGAAGCTTTATAGTGCCTTTACAAGAGCAACTGCACACTATCTACTGTACAGTACTTCAAGTTACCAAATGTCGAATTCTCAGCCGAAACTCAAGAAGCCAAATGGATATGTGCGAGCCTTTGAGGAGTAGATTGCTGACAATTCAAAGATAGGCTTCACTAACCATCTGTAGCTCTCGGGTCTCAAAACAAACAAACACTGCCCGTTTATAGACTGGTTACCTGCCTAACCGACAATTTATACTGTAAATAAGAATGAATTTTCTGTGTTACAGTTCAAAGACAACTGCATAATTTAACACAGATGTTATCTCAGAAACCTACAGGTATGTTAACTAAAAATTACACTAAATGTTTTTCCTAAGTGCAATTTCAACACGTCAGTCTTCTACCTCTTTTTTGTCGTTAATACTGACCTTAAACACTCACTTGAAATATCCTAATCTTGCTACAACCTTTCGGTAAATTGCAGGATTTTTTGTGCAGTCACTGAACCACTTTTACCTGGAAGGAGAAAAAAATTAATAATTAGCGCATATTGAACAAAAACAATAGAGAGGGCTAAAATACTGTTGGTGGGATATATTGTGGAGAATCAATAAATACTATATCCAATGAAGATTACCAAGTCCCAAAGAACCCAGATAAACTCGCATGAAGTTTAGGCACCCAGACGTTACCCGGGATGTCTAATTTTCATGTAATCTCTAAAATGCATGATGTTTAAGCCAACTAATAACTGCCACGGGATCTTCACACAGCAACAGTAGCACGACAATTTGTAAGTATCTGACTGAATAATAAGTAAACATGTTTCTCTTTGTTATCGATCCATGACTGCATATGTCTATCTACGATAAGTCGTGGTCAAGAGGAGGTCCCGGTAGACCTAGTCAGGGAATTCTCCTTATATACACGTATTGTTACTTAATCACGAGTAACTTGCACTCTCGCCCAATCATCTAAGAAGGCCAGCATGAATTTCGCAAGCTTCCCTGCTGGACACACTAATGCTTCTGTGCTTGGCCTTACATAGGATGTAAGGGGATGCCCAATAAACTATCCCGTGCAGCGCGGGGCGAATCTTGAATCTATTACTGCAAGTCTTGCGGGGCCCCCCCCCCCCGGTACCTAATCTTCATGTGACGGTGGACTTCAGTATCCACCTGAAGATTCTCCACCCCAGCTTAACCCACCAGAAGTTTAAGCACCCTGACGGTACCTGGAGTCCCTAATCTTCAGGCACCACAACATACAGCAGTGGAGCCACACGCTCTCTGTTAACAACTATTGAACTCAACACAAAATCTTAGCCAGACGACAATGACGCTCGAGAAGTAACAATACCGTAGTAACATTTTTTTTAGAAAACAGACGAGCTAAATACTGAGCGGTTTCACCGGGGATATTTTAATTTCTCTACAATTGGCGGCTATCAAGTCCAACTTTCTCAACACATTCTCGTCATGCAGGCAGTATCGTACTTTATATCGCTGGACATTCAACAGTCTTTTTACGCTATAATCAAACATTTTACACACACGTGAAAGCAACTTTCAAGAGTTGACAGTAAAAAGTCTAAACGAAAAAAAGATAAAAATCAGCGAATTTCATCCCTGATTTCGACCTTTTAGGATAAATATTTTAAATTTTCTAACATCCTCTCTGAAGAGCTAATGCCTTTGTGAACATATTTACGGTAGTTGAATAAATGGACAGTTACACGAACATTTTCTCTGAACCAATCGGCTATTTGTAGCTACAGTATAGACGAAGGGCGTGACTTACGGGCCAGATTAGCGTGGAAATACTATAGTGCTGCTGCTGACAGTCACTAAACTTATTTATCAAAAGGAAAAGGTTCAAAATATTTATAACCTATTGATCAATTTTAACTTGTATAACGTTACAGTTTCAAAATGAACAAAACATCAATTATTATTACCAAACATATAGTAACTGTTAAACACCTTCTGCTGCTCTGTGCTTTATAGTTGGTGATAAAATTATTATCTATTTCCAGCTGACAAGCTCTCTAGTGCGCTAGAAGCTACCAGGGGACGCCAACGGTCCGAGCACTACGAGAGGGGCAAGTGGCGGCCTGTTAACAGGGACCAACGAGCATATATACACAGCATTAGTGAAATAGGAAGCCCGACTATGTTCTAACAAAAGAATACAATAGCCGAGAGGGAGCGACAATACAGTGCACACGAGGACGGTACACACGGAAGACGTCCAGCAGCTACAGTATGAACAGCAGAAGCAACAGTACCAGGGATAAATGAAGTAATAATAATAAAGGTAGAGAAACAATAACAGAAATAAAGAACAAAAACAATCTACAACAGAAGGAGCGTAAGTAACCCCCCCCAATACACACGAGGATAATGAGTGAGGGTTGCGGGGGATTCACTTACAAATGAAAGAAATGCATACCACCAGCGGTGATGTCCTCACAATTGTTAATTACTTCCGCTACCTTCCGCTGCCTCTGGTCCCGTACGCATTAATCACTTCCACATCTGCAGGCACTATATTATTACACACTGGCCTTGTATCTCGTCTCATGGCAACTGAACATCAACATGTTTCCACAAAAGTTATAAAAATCCCCTTGTCGTGAGGCCCAGGAAACACCTCAGCACCTGCCTAACAAGGTCAATTCTATGGTTATAGGGGTAAAATGGCCCCCTGTCCTTGCCCAACTATTACGACAAAGGCCTATTTAGGAGGGAGGCCCACACTACTAGCCTTGTCTACCTACTCCTCATACTACTGTGCCGTTCTTCTTAACCCTATATACTGTGTGTGTGTGTGTGTGTGTGTGTGTGTGTAGTAATAATATTAATAATAATAATTAACGGTTTATTGAAAAAGTTCTGCAGCCCGAAGGCTGAAAATATACATTGGACAAATGACTTATTACATTCATTGGTGGTTTAACAAAAGCCTTCATTAGAGAAATGTAAAGGAACATACAGTGAACATACAGATTAATGTAGGATTGTACGTGTTGAACAGCAAACACGTAGGGTAGTAACTCCCTCCCAGATGGTGTTAAGGGGGACCTCACGTGTAGTAGTTCCCTCACAGATGGTGTTATGAGGGACATCACGTGGTGTTGTAATTCGCTCACAGAAAGGTGTTATGAGGGACATCACGTGGTGTAGTAGATCCCTCACAGATGGTGTTATGAGGGACCTCGTGGTGTAATAATTCCCTCACAGATGGCGTTATGAGGGACATCACGTGGTGTAGTAGTTCCCTCACAGATGGTGTTATGAGGGACCTCACGTGGAGTAGTAATTCCCTCACAGATGGTGTTATGAGGGGCCTCACATGGTGTTATGAGGGGCCTCACAGGTGGAGTTATGAGGGACCTCACATGACGCTGTAGCAACTCATTCACCATGTAGTATCATGGGGACACCACGTAGTCTGGAGTCAGAGGAAATCACCCAATCAAGTAGTGTACAATCAGGTGCAGTCCCAGGCCTCCCTATAGTGAACGGATTAACACATCGCTACTTGTTGTTGTGTCTCATGGGCAGATATCACTGGGTACCTGGGACCTCATTGTGTGAAGGTTAGCTTGGGTATGACTCTCGGCTCTTAGTGTTATTGTTGCATTGTTTTCACTGGCTTAAACACTGTTAATCATTGTTTAACACTGGCCTTTCCAAATGAAATTGTAACTTATTGCGAGAACTTGTTGATATTCCGGTGGGGCGGAGGGGTTCAGGGGAGGGAGTTGGTATGGGCCAACATAACAGTTGACCTGGCTGCTGCCAGAGCAGCGCCAGGTACGTCTTCTTTTCGGTGGTCAAGGACGTTGTGTGTGTGTGTGTGTCAAACAGGGAAGCAACTTGCATAAGACTTCTCCTGCCAGTACACAGCCTCTTCACCACCAAGACTCCAGCTGTGCATCCTCGTGGCAACTCACGGTAACTGGGTGCTTCGTGGGCCCACGCTAGACCAGCAGGGGATCTCGGAGTAGCAGTGGGCCCTAGAAGGGTGGCGCAAAGGCCCACTATCATGTGGACACGTCCTGGCGCCTACCAACCATTGCCCCACTGCCTTGCGGACCTCAGTATTAGACTTTCTTGCTACCTGTCATTCTAAGCTCTTCTTCAACAATATAACCAAACCCACTAGATTAGCTGCCACCTCTGCCACTGTGATAGATCTTATCTGGACTAACAACACTCCTAACAATGTTGCAAGTGGAATTATTTATAACAATCTCAGATCACTTCCCAGTTTTTGCCATGTATAAAACAGCCACAAGACCTGAAAGGTCTAGTAAAGTCTCAATACAATACGGAGACTACTGCGCTGACAACATGCTCCTTTTTTAAAACAACCTAATGAATGCTAACTGGGATCTTGTCTATGCCTCCGACAACCCTAACGTGAACAGCTGCAACTTCTCTTGCATCTTCAATGCTTGCTTTGATAAATGCTTCCCGCTCAAGACTAAGTCAGTGAAAACTGTATCCATTTCCAAACCCTATATCACAAGCGAAATTAAGATAATGATAAAGGAAAAACACAAACTCCAAAGGAAATTTGCAAAAAGACCCATAACTTTCGGTGATGCTTACCGAAGTATCAGAAATAGAGTAACTCAAGCAGTTAGAAATGCCAGACGTAACTATTATACAAATAAGCTCCAGTCAGCATCAGGCGACAGTAAGAAAACCTGGAATGTCATAAATTCTATTCAGAACAGGAACACTCAGCCTTCGGCCCCCCACTCAGCTTTTATGATAAACGATTCAGTTATAACGGAACCCTCCCTCATTGCCAACCACTTCAATGAATATTTTATTAATGTTGGCAAAAATCTTGCAGAGAGCATCCCTGATCACCATGAGGAATTTAGAGCCTACCTGCAAAACAGACAGCAAAATTAACTATTCTTATCCCCTGTCACAGCAGATGAATTACTGGCCATCATAAAAATGTCCAAAGATGCAGCAGCAGGCGAAGACAATATACCAATGAGCATCATTAAGAAAGTAGCCCACTTATTACTACCTGTTCTCCTTCACATTTGTAACTCCTCCTTCACTAGTGGTGTCTATCCGGATAAACTGAAAATTGCTCAAGTTCACCCAGCATATAATAAATCTGGGGACAAAGGTATCTTCAAGAATTACCGCCCCATATCAGTCCTCCCAGCCTTGAGTAAGATACTGGAGAAGCTAGCATGTAGTAGACTAAATTCTTTCTGCAGTGCCAATAACATCTTTACAGGCTACCAGTTTGGATATAGAGCTAGAAGGTCGACTGAGAACACTCTGCTATCCTTTACTAATGACATCTTAAATTCCTTTGATAACAGTCAGTTCACAGTCGGTATATTCTTGGACCTCTCTAAAGCCTTCGATACTGTAGACCATACCATCCTCCTTTTAAAGCTTGAACACACGGCTTTAGGGGCCTGTCCCACAATTGGTTTAAATCATATCTGTCCAACAGGAGGCAGTATGTCTGCTATAATAATCAACAATCTGACTGCTCGCCAATCTTGTATGGCGTCCCCCAAGGTTCCATTCTCGGTCCAGTACTGTTTTTGTTGTACATAAACGACATAGTCCACGCCAGCACACTCATAAAATACAACTTATTTGCAGACGATGGTAATCTCTATGCCAGCAACTCAAGACCTCCATTCCTTGATGAGAACTATGAACAATGAATTGACTTAAGTCAGGACTTGGGTAATACGTAATAAACTGACCTTAAACCTTGAGAGAACCGACTACACGATCTTTCACAGAAGGAAAAACTTACCCCCAGACTTGGACCCCCTGTACCTTACCTTGGTAATATAGTCCTCAAACGTGAACAAAATACTAAATACCTCGGAGTTATTGTTTATGAGAAACCTAACTGGAGAAATCACATACAAGCCATTCACAGCAAAGTCAATAAACAGTGCGGTATCACGTATCACACTCGATAGTCACTCACTCACAGCAATGAAACAAATCTATCATGATCTTGTTTACCAACACCTGATACACTGCCACACACTATGGGGGGCTCTGGCTCTTCAAAAACACAATCCCTGGTTACTGCACAAAAGAGTTGTACTGACAATGACCTACTTGAGAAAAAAAAACATCACACAAACGAAAAATTTACTAAATTTAAAATGTTAAAATTCGAAGATATAAACACCTACTGCTGTGCCCTCTTTGTTTACAAATCTATCAATCACTTGCTTGACAATAATTATTTTCAGTTCCAGAATAATCAGAGATACAACTTAAGGCACCTCTCAGTCCCTGACCTCCATAAAATATCATGGTGTGAAGGTGTGGAACAACTTACCCCCCACCCATCCGCACAAAAGCTACGCTCCCTTCCTTTAAATTATCTCTTAAAAAAATCTCTTGGCTGAGTATTAATATTTCTTGTAATACCTACTATATTTACAGTACTTGCTTTTATTGTACCATCAAAACCGTTTTATCGGAAATCATCAAATAAAATAAATAAGAAATTACCATTGCAATAAATATATTTGCCAACTAGACAATCCTGACAGCCCTGTCCTCTTGTTCAACCTTAATACTGTACAACCCATGTGGTACTGCTTCCCGTAATTTATGTATATACTTATAATATAAATAAAAAAACAAAAAATTAAATAAATAAATACAATAAATAAATATTGGAGTGATATCCGTGGTAACCTTGAGATGTTCTTATTACCACCATGCTATTGTACTATTCCAGATGTTACTGAATGTTACATAATAATTCCTTCAAATAAATGTATAGTATATATCAGGTGACTACAGGAGAGCTCTGGTTCTCAACTGGCTCAGCCATGTTAATATTGTTATTATTTTCCATTCTGTATGGGGTTTTTCTGGCTAAATAAATTGTTTCAATTCAATTCAATCGTGGTAGAAAGCTACGGGAGTAAACCCCAAACGAAAAATCTGCGGTGGAGCCCTGCATCAGGCAGACATGCTCACTTAACTCCAACAAGACCCCAACGGCGGCAAGGCGGCGTATAGGCGGAAGAGGTGACCACAATGGGAACCCAACGAATACACCGGTGGACGCAGGCAATGCATGATAGGACAGGTTACCAAGACGAAACCCAATAAACTGGGCTATTGGCAGTTCACTGCAACTCTCCCCCTCCCCAGTCGTTGCAACACTTGCACCACTGGATCAGGAAAGGGGAGAGCCAAGATGTGTGAGTGTAGCCTGCACGCCTGTCTTACCACACAAATCAACTCTTGCACAGCCATCATCCCACTCATCATACTTATCAAAACACCTATACCCCCAAAAGTCCTATGGCAACAGAAGAGTGGCAAAGGGGACAGGCAGAGATGACTGCCGGGAGTCTCTAGTCACAACTCTGCGCATGGGCGGCACAGATAAGATGGTCGTTTATGCACTGGGTTCTAGCCAGCAGTGCAATCCGGTCCCGTCTGTGCAGCCCTTTCGAGGAGCCACTCTACTCATCCCACATGGGGAGGGGACTAGAAAAGGTGCCCTAAACATAGCCTGCAAAAAAAAAAATTATATATATATATATATATATATATATATATATATATATATATATATATATATATATATATATATATATATATATATATATATATATATACCTGACTGAGCAACGCAACCGATAAGGTCATCCTTATGCGATCGAAAACAAAATAAAAAATCCAACAAAAACAAGCTATACATCCTCTTATGGTCACTGCAAGAAATATCAGGACCCTTCTGGATACCAGCACAAATGAGCGTCCTAAAAGAACCACCACCCTTGTGGCAAAAAAGGTATAACATCGACAAAGCAGCCATTAGTGAGTCCCAAGTCCCTGACGAGGGTCAACTCACAGAAAAGGGGTCTGGTTTTGCCATCCACCACTAGCGCATCCTACACAGGCTAACTGAAATGCCTACTGGGATCAACGAGCACCTCATGACGCTCAAGAGTCCCACTGAATCACTCACGTCATGCCTTCTTCATCAGTGCATACGCCCCAACACTGTATGCAGCACCCTTGTTGTTCACACTGAACGTGACCTACAGGAAGTCCTGAAATGCGCATGCACACTTCCGTCTTGAGGTTAATGTACGCAAGACTTCGATTCTCTTTCAGCCTATCCCTGGTTCAGCCACACCTCCACCATCCATCCATCCATCTTAACGGTACTACCCTCTCTAATGTTACCCACATTCGGTAACTCGGCTCCCACCTGTCCACCACCGCAGACATCGATGATGAGATTCAGTATCTGATCAGATGTGCATCTCAAGCCTTTGGCAAACTCCAAAACTGTGTCTTCAGCTGTAGGGAGCTGATATTTCCTACAAAGTTACACATATATCGAGCAGTGGTCCTCCCCACCCTGTTATACGGCAGCGAGACATGAGTCACATATAGAAGGCACCTTTAGGCACTTGAAAACTTTCACCAACATAGTTTACGTTCCATCCTCCGAGTTCACTGGGAAGACAAGAGATTGGCCAGTATACTTGTTGACACCAACTGTAATAGTATAGAGGCAACAATTATCCATGAACAACTACGCTAGACTGACCATGTTACCCGCATGGACGACAGTAGACTGCCAAAGCATCTACTTTACAGTCACCTAACGAATAGTAAACGTAACGCCGGCGGGCAACTGAAAAGGTATAAAGACAGTCTTAAGACAAACCTGAAAGTGCCAAATCGACCCCCTCACCCGAGAGACGATTACTCCATACCGTAACAGCAGGGATCACCAAACAAGGTGTCAATACTTTCGAGTTAGCCTGTTTGGTAGGCAGCTACCAAACAGGGAGGTACTACTGGCTGGGAAGATATTGGAAGCATAATGTATTGTATAATGGTAGACCCTGCTGCTATATGGCATCACGAAAATTGTGTCCAAGTCCCAGGTTGCCGATCTGACTTTCTGCCTGATTTACACACAATTGCAGGGTCTCAATTGTTTCTCTTACTTTGATAACATACATATATTGTTTCTCTTGATTTTTTTTTCATTTTTGTATTTCTTTTTGATTATTATTATTATTATTATTATTATTATTATTGTTATTATTATTACATTTTTCGCCTAGGCCCCGATGTGGGTCAGTGACCTGTGCCCAGGTGGGCTAATCCCCGTAAAAAAATGAAAATAAATAAAAAATAAGGCAGAAAAGTGCCAACGCCGGAAAGACGCTACTGCTGCCCCTACCGCACTAGATGTAGCCCACACATGTGCAACATCTGTGATTGACCCTGCCGGTCCCGTCTCACCAATGTAAGTGACATCCTTAATAACTCACATCATTTTATCATAGCTGGATGATCGTCATACTCTATTCCCAGTGACAGCAAAGTAGTAAGTAGTAGTAGAAGCGTGTGTGTGTGTGTGTGTGTGTGTGTGTGTGTATTACCGGATATATATTGACACCGATTATGATAAAGACTGATCCTTAGTAATATCAGAGATAATCTCGTAGAAGCGACAGATTCATCACAATTTACACATGAAAATAGTTACATTTCTGGTTCATTATTTATGCAGATACATTGACTTCGTAAACGATTCCTTATGTATATATTTAACCCAGTAGAGAGAACTGACCTCATAAATACTCCAGAGAAAAGTGTTAACATCCGAGACCCTTAACTTTTCAAATTGTTATCCCAAACATAAGATTAAAAATATCAATGGGTGACCAACAGCGACCGAAAGCGATAGACTATCAAACAGTTCCTGATGAACCAGGTTGTAGTGATTATGCTGGCCTGGGGCTCCGGGATGAGTAGGAACAACCTGGTAAACCCCTATAGACCCGATAAACTTGCTACAAACCCAGATACTCGGACAGTCTCTGCAGGAGCCTTTAGAATAGCTTCTTGCAGTATTCCAAGAATACTTTTCAGTGTAACAATGATTTATTTACCTCAAGTTCACTGCTTCAAAAACGCTAGTCAAACTTGGCATACCCGGTCCT
Source organism: Homarus americanus (assembly GCF_018991925.1). Taxonomy (NCBI): domain Eukaryota; kingdom Metazoa; phylum Arthropoda; class Malacostraca; order Decapoda; family Nephropidae; genus Homarus; species Homarus americanus. The sequence goes on along the minus strand of NW_024735376.1, from coordinate 30,236 downwards.
TGTTACAGTAAGTTTATAATATACTGTACTGTTTGTGACTTCCCATGTCTCCATGTCTAATACACCACAACAACATATAGAAAACGCGTCCACCAGAAGTCGTGGTGTGTTACCCGGTGCCGAAGGTCTACTTCCTGTTAACTCGTGGCCGAGGTATTGATCCATCATCGCCACTGTCTTACTCCACCACGATAATGTAAATAAATTATAAGGGTAACAAAGAAAGGCTCAGTAATCTACTGTACATCATCAAGAATGATACACACTCCGTGACAATGTAAACGTTACATCAAGCTAGAGAAATTAATATTTCAGATCGACATTACCATTACAGGACTCCGTAATGTTCAACTGGTGATAATTAAAGATTGGAAAATTAAACGAAAATGAAGATAAACTGCCAAATATTCCCGAAATAAATCGACACACAAGACTTTCGTAAATATAAGGACGAAAATTCCAAACTGGACAAAGCACAAGCATTACGGAACAGCACATACACAAACAGAGAACATAAGAATGGAGGAAACTGCAGCGGGCCTATTGGCCCATCCTGGGCAGTCCCATTTACACCCAACCCCTATTGCTCATATAAGCATCCAACCTATGTTTGAAGCTATCCAGCATATTCAGAAAATGATATTTGGGAACTTGTTCCATTCATCCACTACTCTGTTTCCAAACCAGTGTTTACCTATTTTGCGCCTAAATCTAAATTTGTTTAATTTACACCATTGTTACGAGTTCACTCCTGGTTAGATGGTTTAGTACCTTTGTAATGTCCCCTTTGTTTAGCCGACTTCCATTTATAAACCTCTATCAAGTCGCCCCTCGCTCTACGTCTCTCGAGGGAGTGCAAATTAAGATGCTTTAACCTGTCTCTATACTCAAGGTTCCTCCTAATGCCCGGGATTATTCTTGTCATTCTTCTCTGAATTATTTCCAAGGATTCTATATCCATTCTGTAATACGGTGACCAAGACTGAACTGCGTAATCCAGGTGAGGTCTCACCTGGAAGTACCTCGCTAGTCTTGTAACTAACAATCCTTTGTATGAACCCAAATTACTTTATTTGCCTTGTTACGAGCAAAAACACATTGTTTACTTGGCTTAAGGTTCCTACTTATCATTACTCCTAAATCTCTTGCAGTCGGATTTCTCAATGGCATCCGTTGTTCATCTGACGCTGGTTTCCCTGTTTTTATCTCCTATACTGGAGTACTTTACATTTGTTCGTTTAATTTTCATCTGCCATTTTCCAGAACATTCGAAAAAATTTGTTTAAGATCTTCCTGTAGTTTTGCAGAGTCCTCGTCGAATATAATTACGTCCTATTTTAGTGTCATCAGCAAATTGCTTATGTTTGCTGTCTATGCCGATATCTATAATAGTTTTATGTATATAATAAATAATAATGGTCGAAGTACTGAGCCTTGTGAAAGAACTCCCTTCATGACGTTGCTCCAATGGGATTTAGTGCCGTTATTGCTCACTTTCGCTGTTTCCTGTGTCACCAACAACCCGCCTAATCCATTTAAGGATGATATTACCTTTGATGCCTTGTGCTTCTACCTTTCTAATTAGTCTTTCTGGGATTCTGTCAGAAGGCTTTCCTAAAGATCGAGATATACACATCATAATTGTGCCCCTCGTCACGATTCGAAAACTGATGAAAAAGGAGAATGTTAATAGATTAGTTAGACATGAACTGCCTGGGTGAAGCCATGCTGGGAATCATTGATCAATTGGTGCCTCTCCAGGTGATTTCGAATAGTTTGAGGCGGTTTAGCTTCCAGGTAATTTGCCTGCCGTGATGTTACAGACTGATTGAGCGTTGATTAGAGGATGATGATCTATGCCCATTCTTGAAAATCGGTATTACGATACGGCTATCATCGGGATTCTGTTACTACACCTGTTTTTAAGTACATGTTAAAGCAACTTTACTTAAGACATACTAGGCTCTTCTTACATTCCTTTAATACTTTTAGCAAATATCTCATCGGGACCAGGTGACTTAATAGCCTTTAGTTTGTCTATTTGCTTACTGTAACATAGATTACTAGTCACTACTATCTCGCTTAATTTTGTTTTTCTTCACTATCTCTCTGAATAGAGTCGATTGCCTGGGGTAACATGTTTAGATTTTCGGTGGTGAAAACTGTTGAAGAAATATTTATTCAGATTATTGCTCATTTTCTCCGTCGTTATCCAGTTAGCTCGCGCCGATATCTGACTGTATTGGTCCAATCTTTCCTCGATGTTTTAGTTTGATGCATTTTGATAGAATCCTTTGGGATTTGTCTTTGCCTCCTTGCTATCTTCACCTCATTATTTCTCTTTGCTTTCCTTATCTCGGTTTTAACCCTGGCCAATACCTTATAATAATCTCAAAGAGTAAATTTCATACCATTATCATCTACCTTTAGCCTTCCTTAGGCCAATAATGTTCTTTAAATAATTATTTATACATTTAAGGTCATTGTTGTCTGATCTGGAGTTTTGTATATGGTATGGTCTGCCTTTGTGCATTAAAGTACTTCATTATTTAAATTGTCATTGGAACTCGGCAACCTCGAATCTCATTATCAGATCGGTTTCAACCGTCAGGTTCAAAAGAATTGGGATGAGGTCGGTGTAGTTCACCCCAAACCTAATACCCTTCTCTCGAAAAACTGCCTCTTCAAACTATCAAAGTTTGCCCTTCTGGAAATCTGGGACTTGTGGAATTTTCCTTACGTTTGTCCTGAAAATCTAACTGGAATCTAATTTCTTTGTGATCGCTGTTTGCAAGGTCGTTCCCTACCTCGGCATTTATAATAGAGTTTTCTTTCTGTTCGACAGAACTAAATCCAGTATGTTATTGCAGGGTGGGTTCGGTTATATGTTGACTTGAAAACAGTCCTGGATCGTTCGAGAAAATCCTGATTCTGGAGTTACCCGTAAGGTCAATCCAATCTACTGGCCCAGGATAAGAGTCGCCTACTATACCAGACTTTTGTTGTGTATGGAAGCCCTGCGAATTTCATTTCGAAGTAAGTCGCTCATTAACTATCAAAGATTGGAGGTCAATATATATTACTCCTGTGAATAATTTTTCCTACCGTCGATTAATTCTATCAAATTGTTTCTGTATTCCGCTCAGTTTTTATTTCATATTTATTTCACACTTCCAGATTATCCTGACATAGATTGCTACTCCGCCTCCTTTCCTGATCTGCCTAACTATCGGGATGGAATAATTTGTAACCTGCAATTTGGTATTCGACTGGTAACTCACGTGTGTCTAGGTTGATCCATGTTTCAGTGAATGCTATTATATCGATTTTTTCGGTACATACCAAGGCCCTAATATCATCATTTTTGTTTTCATACGTCTGTTGTAGCGTAGTATTTGATCAGTGATAAGTAGAAGTGACACTACGACACCCCAAAACTGGAGAGAAATATATTGGAGGCAGATTGGCATAAAAACTTCAAAGTTATAAACAAACATGACAAGCCAAGAAAAGACCATTTCCAAAACTAAACACGCAAGATAGAGACTCTCCTCTCTCGACAGTGATCGATTGTTGTACAACCCTTAGCAACGCCTTGACGCTGAACATGATGCAACCGAGATGTGTTAACCTATCAGCGGTGTCGTGTATTTAACCAGAGGCTGTTGAAGGAGGTAAAACAGACTATTAACTATCAACTGTGTGGTGTGTCGAGGCCAGAGGCTGTATGTGAGGGGCTCGGTTTACAGGTAATGTCATTATATGCTTATACTGTCAGGGTGAGGTTTCACCATGTGTAGTGAGAGTGAGCGAGCGAATGAGAGAAGAATTTATATATTAACCAAAATATGTAGGTCCCTCATAACCACACAGGCGGCAAACAAGAGAGTGGTTGTGTCCGGGGTGACTTATCTGTGAATTATCGTGCTGATGGTGAAGCACTGATAACACCTGTGGCGCCAGGGACGGTGTGGGTGGGAGGTTAAGGGGGGAGGCAGAGGGGGGAGGTTAAGAGGGGGGAGGTTAAGAGGGGGGGAGGTTAAGAGGGGGGAAGGTTAAGGGGAAGGTTAAGAGGGGAAGGTTAAGAGGGAGAAGAAGAAGAGGGGAGAAGAAGGAAGGGGGAGAAGTAAGGAAGGGGAGAAGTAAGGGAAGGGGAGGAAGGAAGAGGAAGGGGAGAAGGAAGAGGAAGGGTGAGGAAGGAAGAGGAAGGGTGAGGAAGGAAGGAGGAAGGGAAGAGGAAGGGTGAGGAAGGAAGAGGAAGGAAGAGGAAGGGGTGGAGGAAGGAAGAGGAAGGAAGAGGAAGGGAGGAAGGAAGAAGAGAAGGGAAGAGAAGGGTGAGGAAGGAAGAGGAAGGAAGAGGAAGGAAGGGTGGAGGAAGGAAGACGAAGGAGGAGGAGGGGGAAGGAGGAGGGAAGGGGCGGAGGGAAGGGGGGCGGGAGGAGGAGGAAGGGGGGTGGAGGAGAAGGAAGGGGGGGGTGAGGAGGAGGAAGGGGGGTGGAGAGGAGGAAGGGGGGGCGGAGGAGGAGGAAGGGGGGGCGGGGGAGGGAGGGGAGGAAGGGAGGGCGGAGGAGGAGGAAGGGGGGGGAGGAGGAGGAGGAAGGGGGGTGGAGGAGGAGGAAGGGGGGAGGAGGGGGAGAAGGGGGTGAGGAGGAGAAGGGGCGGAGGAGGGAGGAAGAGGAGGAGGAAGGGGGGTGGAGGAGGAGGAAGGGGCGGAGGAGGAGGAAGGGGGGCGGGAGGAGGAGGAAGGGGGGCGAGGAGGAGGAAGGGGGAGGGAGGGGAGGAGGAAGGGGGGCGGGAGGAGGGAGGAAGGGGGGGGAGGAGGAGGAAGGGGAGGAGGAGGAGGAAGGGGGGCGGGAGGAGGAGGAAGGGGGGGGCGGAGGAGGAGGAAGGGGAGGAGGAGGAAGGAGGAAGGGGGGCGGAGGAAGGGGGAGGAGGAGAGGAGGAAGGGGGGGCGGAGGAGGAAGGGGGGCGGAGGAGGAGGGAGGAAGGGGGCGGGTGGAGGAGGAGGAGGAAGGGGGCGGCGGAGGAGGAGGAGGAAGGGGCGGTGGAGGAGGAGGAGGAAGGGGCGGCGGAGGAGGAGGAGGAAGGGGCGGCGGAGGAGGAGGAAGAAGGGGTGGCGGAGGAGGAGGAGGAAGGGGGGGGGCGGCGGAGGAGGAGGAGGAAGGGGGGCGGTGGAGGAGGAGGAAGGAAGGGGGCGGCGGAGGAGGAGGGAGGAAGGGGGCGGCGGAGGAGGAGGAGGGAGGAGGGGCGGCGGAGGAGGAGGAGGGAGGCAGGGGGGCGGCGGAGGAGGAGGAGGAGGCAGGGGGCGGCGGAGGAGGAGGAGGAGGCAGGGGCGGTGGAGGAGGAGGAGGAGGAGGGGGCGGCGGAGGAGGAGGCAGGGGGCGGAGGAGGAGGAGGAGGAGGGGCGGAGGAGGAGGAGGAGGCAGGGGCGGCGGAGGAGGAGGAGGCAGGGGGCGGCAGGAGGAGGAGGAGGAGGGGCAGCGGGAGGAGGAGGGAGGAGGGGCGGCGGAGGAGGAGGAGGTAGGGGCGGCGGAGGAGGAGGAGGAAGGGGGGCAGGGGCGGAGGAAGGGGGCAGGAGGAGGAAGAAGGGGGCGGCGGAGGAGAGGGGGGAAGGGGGCGGGAGGAGGAGGAGGAAGGGGCGGCGGAGGAGGAGGAGGAAGGGGGCGGCGGAGGAGGAGGAGGGGGGGCAGGGGCGGAGGAGGAGGAGGAAGGGGCAGGGCGGAGGAAGGGGAGGCAGGGGCGGAGGAGGGGGAGGAGGAGGCAGGGGGCGGAGGAGGAGGAGGGAGGCAGGGGGCGGCGGAGGAGGAGGAGGAGGCAGGGGGCGGCGGAGGAGGAGGAGGAGGCAGGGGCGGCGGAGGAGGAGGAGGAGGCAGGGGGCGGAGGAGGAGGAGGCAGGGGGCGGCGGAGGAGGAGGAGGCAGGGGCGGTGGAGGAGGAGGAGGAAGGGGCAGGCGGAGGAGGAGGAGGAAGGGGCAGGGGCGGAGGAAGGGGGCGCGGAGAGAGGAGGAAGGGGGCGGAGGAGGAGGAGGAGGAAGGGGCGGCGGAGGAGGAGGAGGAAGGGGCGGCGGGAGGAGGAGGAGGAAGGGGGCGGCGGAGGAGGAGGAGGAAGGGGCAGGGCGGAGGAAGGGGCAGAGGCGGAGGAAGGGAGGGGAGGCGGAGGAAGGGGCAGAGGCGGAGGAAGGGGGGCAGAGGCGGAGGAAGGGGCAGGGGCGGAGGAAGGGGGGGCAGAGGCGGAGGAAGGGGGGAGCAGAGGCGGGAGGAAGGGGCAGAGGCGGAGGAAGGGGGCAGAGGCGGAGGAAGGGGGAGAGGCGGGAGGGAAGGGGCAGAGGCGGAGGAAGGGGCAGAGGCGGAGGAAGGGGGCAGAGGCGGAGGAAGGGGCAGAGGCGGAGGAGGAAGGAGGCAAGAAGGGCAGAGGCGAGAGGAAGCAGAGGCGAGGAAGGGGGCAGAGGGGGAGGAGGGCGAGCGGAGGAAGGGGCAGAGGCGGAGGAAGGGGGCAGAGGCGGAGGAAGGGGCAGAGGCGGGAGGAAGGGGGCAGAGGCGAGGGGCAGAGGCGGAGGAAGGGGGTGAGGGAAGCAGGAGGTGAAGGAGGGATGGGGGAAGAGGTGGGTGATGGAGAAGGAAGAAGAGTGATGGGGAAGGAAAGTCGTCGAGTAGAAGAGATAAGAGAGAATATAAGAGGGGAGAGAGCTAGAAGGATTTACAAGTGGAGGAAGCCGGTACATAAACGAAGGAGAGAGTGTGAGAAGATGGCGTGGCAGGGAGCAGAGGGAAGCCGTAGAGAGCCACATTCTTCAGCAGTGGGACAAACCCATATAAACCAACATATGTAAGGAAAGACAAAGGACTAATTGAGAACAGAAGAGTCAACCAAGGTATGGTAATATCACCAACAGTATTTGCACAGTGTTAAATACAGTACACCACCTCGGTCCTCTCCTACGCTGGCAACACTACCTCGTGTGCCAGTCATAATGTTATCACTCTCCCTCCTTGAAGGTGGAAAATATGTTTTCATCATTATTACCTTCAGCGTTAAGATTATAGGATAAAAAATCTTCATTCCTTAATATGAACCGATCTTTAACTGTCCCTAATTTTAGTAACACTCATCCTCCGCTAAATTTATACAAATTATACATCACACTGATTTGTCTAACTCTTAAGAATATTTCACTACAGTGCAGGATTAAAGATCACATTTTATAGTACGTATTCTCCATTCCTTTCATCAAGTATACATATATGTTCGTAATTTTCCTTGTTACATATTTTATCTAAGCACTACAAGCTAAACATCGTCTTTTGTATGAGTTGGAACTCCAGGACTTGACATACAGGAACGTAGAACGATAACGGGACCAAAACTGGGAATATAAGACTGTAGAAGTGCCTTTGATGTACCGTCGACATCTTTGGTCTTCCTTTTAACGTTCACCTTGTAAATATCGCAGTGATGTGGCCACAGTGGAGGTCGTCTGACATCACATGTATAGGTCTTCCCGGTCACGTGTTATTTTTTTAACAAGTCTTTCACAATCCTCGCTATGAAAGTTGTTAATATCACACAGCCGACTCACTGTAAACATGTACTGTACATATGTCTAACTGCAAATTCTCCAGGTTCTTGACATTTTAGACTTTCATGAATTAAATCGCCCGTTCATGTTAAGGGTGACGGTTCAGCTCGTTTCTCTATTAACGTCTCGTGCGCGAAGAGAAGACGCTTGAGGTTTTAACTTACTTAAAATGTAACTAATAGATACCAGGAAGATTTCACAAAAATATGAATGATAAGAAGCCGAGCAATTCACCCGAAACAATTAATACTGGCATTAACTTCCTCTTATCTAAGATAACTTCTCATTGTGGTTTATAAAAGAAATATACAAGAGCTTTTAGCCTTAAGTAAAACCGGATTGTTACAAAGAAATTTCAGTTAGCTTGATGAAAGTCACCATCCTGACTACTATGATACCCAATGCCCGTACTGTGAGAGCCAAGGCTGTCTTGGCGCTGAAGCCTTTGAAAATATGGACACAGCGTCGACAATATTTTTGAACACACTCAGACTTTTCAAGTAGAAGCTCGGGGCAGGAGTGATGCTCACCACCGGTGGTCCTGGACCGTATTAAGTCTCAAGTCACAATACTCGACTTATCAGCTCTCCCTAATATTTTCAGCAGCATGCGAATGTTGGTGTTGCTGCCATGGCCTTCAACCTGGTGCAACCTTAATCATTATTCAATCCGTCTGCCAACACACACACACGAAACATTAAAAGAAAGGGTATAATAAAGAGGCATAGAAATAGATTTATCAAAACCTACATCATAACGAAGCCAATACCAGGAGCGTCAATCTTCATGGCCACTAATAAACATGTGGCAGCCAGCCCCCACTTATAATTATAATACACGTGCTTGAAGCGTCTCCCATGTGAATATTCATAACGCTGGTGCCATCGTCACCTTCAACTAGCACTGACAGCATACCGATAATGAAACCTTCATCAAACCTCTTGTGAATACAGTTACAATATTACAAACTACATCACAGCTATTTAGAAACGTTGCGGTACAGCTGCAGGTAAGGGTACAGTTTGTCATAGGCAGAGAGCATGTTTTAATGTGGTAATTATCAACAGGAAGGCAGGGGAAAGCAAAACAAATGAACGAATAGGAGCAATACAGTATTCAGCATTATTGAATATCATTACCGTATAGCAAGTGTCATTGCTAAAAGGCACCCTGGACAGGCTACAGGCATGGACTACGGAGAACAAGGTCACCATCAATCACACCAAAACCGTAGTCATGTACATCCATACCGCCACCACTCCAGTGCAAGCTCCAGCAGTTACAGTGGGTGCCCATCCTCTCCAGTTAGTGCAGTCTGCCAAACTCCTGGGTGCAGCTATAGACCACAAACTGGACTGGAAGGCCCATGTAAACAACACAATCAAGGCAGCCTCGTACTGACTCTACATGTACAATTGTACATGCACCCACGCCAGAGCTGAGGACTATCTACAACGCATTTATTCTCCCCAAATTAACGTATGCGTCACCAGCCTGGTCGTCTTCTCTCAACTCTACCCAACAAAGTCACGCACTAGCAGGGTTTGGGAGTGAACTACTGCACCATCCTCGTCATCGCCACTTACTGCCACCTGCAGTCCGCCACTACAACAATATTCAGCCCAGAAAAGCCGGCACTGATTGATATAAGAAAAGCACCATCCCTATATTGTTAAAATAATAAACAGCTCCTAATTTATGTACTGTACAGCCCTGTAAATGTATTGGACGTATATTGTCTAAATCAAATCTAAGTTTGTATATTTTCAGCCACCGGCTGCAACTCTATTAATAAACGCTTTATTATTATTATTGTATTTATAATTGTTCACCTTTACCATTCCATCTCACAGCAGACTTACAAATAACTAAGAATATACGAGCCATTAAAATAATTGTGATGAAAATATTGGGTATTTTTTACTTTAGGACACGAGACCCTAGGGCAGTGGTTCCCAAACTTTTTCTGATCATTACCCACTTTTCATATATGATCCTTATCCATGGCCCCCCTCTCCCAATCCATATCTCTGGCTGGCTCAGCTGCTGACTGGCTGTTCTAGTGTGGTGGGGCTTGGGATTTTTATGTGTACATAGCCTCAGCTAATGGCCCCTACTTGGGGCCATGGCCCCCAGTTTGGGAACCACTGCCCTAGGGGGTTGACCAATAGGTTTTTCCAGTGTATTTTGGCGTTTTAAACGAATCTGACCTTCATTTTTGGCAAAAATGCCCCAATAATGGGGGATTCTGGGTAGTTTGTAAACGAGTCATCTAACCTAATCCTAGCCGGGGGCTCTGCCCCCGGCAGGCCAAGCTTAAACTAACCTAAATGTTTCGGTAGTTTAAAACTTTGGGGCGCGCTATGTCCGAAAGTACAATACCTTAGTTTAAAGTAGATGAACCAGGGATACGTATGAATTGGATAGAATGATAATTTTTCTCGTAAAACTCAGCACAAATGACAACCAACCTCCACCACGGCCATTGAGAGACTGGTCAGTGAAATTAAAATCGTATCCAGGATGCTTCCTTTAAAATAAATCATATGTGATTGGTCGAAAAAACTTCGCGTGATGATATCGATACATTATTGGTCACGACTGGATGACGTCAGTCAATAGTGCGCATGCATGATGCGCCGATATCATCTCAGGCGAAGACTGAAAACTACGTAAAATCAATTATATTCAATTGTGTCGCTATTATCCATTTCCGCCTGGAATATATGGAGTTCAAAATGCTCAGAATAGGGAGATCTAAATGTTTCAGTAGTTTATAACTTTCGGGCGCGCTATGTCCTAAAGTAAAATAATACCCAATGTTGTAAATATGGACACATTTTAACAGCAAACAAGTCTAACCTTCTGAAACTTTGGTACAATCACGAGGAAGTCATCAGAGCGGACCATAAGGGAGTTAAGGACAAGAAACACACACTATCTCCATCACAAGTATGTTACACAAGGCACTTCCTGTGTGTATTTGATAACGTTCACATGCACACACTATGAACACGTGCAGCACCTCTGGATACGGCCAGACCCAACAACATCGCATATTTACTTAAGACGCCTGTACACATCGGATACGTGTACAACTGTACATCATGCAAGTCCACGCAACGGACACCTGCTCACGCGGAAGGGACGTATGCACTGCCAACAAATTATACACACCAGGGCATGTACGCACATCGTACACACACAAACCAAGTGTAGCCAAACAACACAAGTAACCATGCGTATACAGCAGCAGCGTGAGAACAGTGGGTCAACCGCATGACACTTCACCAAAAACAGGAAATTCGTAAACATTATTGATGACTAGCACACCACACCGAGGACACTAGCTCAATGCTTTCTATTTATGATGCGTAAACCTATTACTATTCAACTGACAATTATTAAACAGAGGCTACATGCTCAATACGATTCAATTTTCACATGTTTAATTAAGTCATAAATATTGAACTTTCTGTTTAACACTCGACTCATAAATATGTTTTATCATAAAGAAAAAAAATATTAATAAATACAAATAAAGCTGAATGGAGAACGCCCAACAGGTAACACCAATATTTAACTTGCCTACAATTTACTCATCAGAAAACCGTTCAAAACAACATACTCGAATTAAACTAAAATACAAATTACATCTACGAATTTTATTTAACACAGACACCAACAACTAGAACAACAGAAGACTTCTCTATCGTTATGCAGTATATACAGCATTGGTCGAGTCAAGGCCGTGAGAAACGACAGTGAGTACGGGGTAATGGTCGCGATCCACAGCGGCCACCACAGTCCCCCCTCATACACTCCACCATCTCTGCCCCCCCTCTCTCACACTCCACCATCTGTCCCTCACACACTCCACCATCTCTGCCCCCCCTCACACACTCCACCATCTCTGCCCCCCTCCCTCACACACACTCCACCATCTCTGCCCCTCCCTCACACACACTCCACCATCTCTGCCCCCCCCACACACACACACTCCACCATCTCTGCCCCCCTCTCACACACTCCACCATCTCTGGCCCTCTCACACACTCCACCATCTCTGGCCCCCTCTCACACACCCCACCATCTCTGCTCCCTCACACACTCCACCATCTCTGCCCCCCTCTCACACACTCCACCATCTCTGCCCCTCTCACACACTCCACCTCATCTCTGCCCCCTCTCCCACACACACCTCACCATCTCTGCCCCCCTCTCACACACTCCACCATCTCTTCTGCCCCCTCACACACACACCCACCATCTCTGCCCCCTCTCACACACTCCACCATCTCTGCCCCCCTCACACTCCACCATCCCCTCACACACCCACCATCCCCCCACACTCCACCATCCCCCTCACACACTCCACCATCCCCTCCACACCCACCCATCCCCCTCACACACCCACCATCCCCCTCACACACCCACCATCCCCCCACACACACCCCACCATCCCCCACACACCCACCATCCCCCTCACACTACACCCACCCCCCCCCCACACTCCACCATCCCCACACACTCCACCCACCACCACCACCATCCCCCTCACCCACCACCACCACCATCCCCCCACACACTCCACCACCACCACCATCTCCCCCACACACACTCCACCACCACCACCATCCCCCTCACACACACTCCACCACCATCCCCCCACACACTCCACCACCACCACCATCCCCCACACACCCACCACCACCACCATCCCCCCACACACCACCACCACCATCCCCCACACACTCCACCACCACCACCATCCCCCCCACACACTCCACCCACCACCACCATCCCCTCACACACCCACCACCACCACCACCATCCCTCACACCCCACCACCACACCACCATCCCCCCACACCCCACCACCACCATCCCCACACACCCACCACACCACCACCATCCCCCTCACACACCACCCCACCCACCACCACCATCCCCCCACACACCCCACCACCACCACCACAATCCCCTCACACACTCCACCACCACCATCCCCTCACACACTCCACCACCACCACCATCCCTCACACACCTCACCACCACCACCACACCCTCACACACCCACCACCACCACCACCAATCCCCCACACACCTCCACCACCACCACCATCCCCCTCACACATTCCACCACCACCACCATCCCCCTCACACACTCCACCACCACCATCCCCCCACACACCCACCACCCACCACCATCCCCACACACCCACCACCACCACCACCATCCCTCACACTCACCACCACCACCATCCCCCCCACACACCCACCACCACCACCATCCCCCCACACTCCACCACCACCATCCCCCTCACACACCCACTACCACCACCATCCCCCCACACCCACCACCACCACCATCCCCCCACACACTCCACCACCACCACCATCCCCCACACTCCACCACCATCCCCCTCACACACTCCACTACCACCACCATCCCCCCCACACACTCCCCACTACCACCACCATCCCCTCACACTCCACCGCCATCCCCCTCACACTCCACCGCCATCCCCCCCACACTCCACCGCCATCCCCTCACACACCTCTACCACCACCACTGTCCCACTCCACACACTCCACCACCACCATCACACCCACCACCATCCCCTCACACACTCCACTACCACCACCACCACCACTGTCCCCACCTCACACTCCACCACCATCCCCACACACTCCACCACCATCCCCCCACACACACACTCCACTACCACCACCACTGTCCCACTCACACACTCCACCACTCACTACCACATTCCATCCCTCTCTAATACACCTCTATAGACCACCACTACTTTCCCTCTCCACCTCACACAGGAGCAATCACCACCACCTATAAAAAATAAAAAAAAAAAAAAAAAACAAACGCGCGAGCACACCTACTACCCTCCATACTCCCACAAAACTCTGATAATCACCATAAAACCATCTAAGTTCTTTACGGCATCTGTTTGATCTGGCTAACGTTCGAATTATTCATGAGAAATCATCACCGTTAACCCTGCCTCCCTACTTATAAAAACAATAATATTTAATGCAAGTAGCATTCAGCAGCTAGTGGACTACCACCCCCCCCTCCACCCTTGGCAGATATACTTATAAACATACTTGAAATATAAATAATGATATTCAAATGATCACTCCAAAAGGTTCCTCCTCCTGCGTGGCCGGATCAATGTGTGTGGTGCAGGGAAGGTGTGAGGCCCATCTGCACACCTCGCTCACATACTCCAGCACGACACTTAGTTGTGTTACTCTAGAACATCTTTACTTGTTCCCTGTAAGTAGTATGATTGTCCAGTTACCCAGGTATCCAATAACTAACATCCGTCATCTTGTCCCAATGGCCTAAAATATGGACTAGTCCGCTCATAAGAGAACATCACACATGGGAGCCAACTAACAGTGTCAGGCGATGGTTATCGTTTTTGGTGTTGAAGGTAATGATAAGAAGGTACAATACTACTTGGTATGGGAAATGAAGGAGTGGAGTCCTACACAGACGATGTGAGGAAGATCCTGACGCTGGAAGTCCTGAAAACAAGATCTGCACAACATCTAGGTGGATGGCAGCCAACCCTTGCAGGTGGACGGTGGCCATGGTAGGGTGGTGGGCGTTGGCCATGGTAGGGAGGTGGGCGTTGACCATGGTAGGGGTGGTGGTGAGGGCGGGATTGGCCATAACGCCACGTCATAATGAGGCGGATGTGATAAGGTGCAGCCCGCTAGTGATAAACCTGTACTCACACATGAAGGTGGAGGGCTGATACTACTGTGATGCAAGTCTTATCACAAACAAGGCTTATACTTGCTGGATAATTACCTTAACGTTAACTAAATTGTCATTACATAATTTCCCCAGCATAACTGTATACATTATACAATATATCAATGTATTCTTATATTACATACGGTTAATAGTTCGAGTGATTCCTCTGCGTTTTTTTTTCACTGCCAGTATTAACCTTTTTTCCTAGTACTGTAGTTTATTTTATACACTATTCTGTACTAGTAACAAACATTCGTTGATGTACTCATGTAATATTAATGCATACCGTTCCTAAATAAGTATCAATTCTATAATGAGAAACTCCATAAAGTCGTGGCTGCAAACACATGTGTTCCATTACCGCCATAACTACTCAACACGACAACCGCGACTATGAGGCTGAGAGGTGACAGTACGTTGGTGAGGCTCCATCACCGTGACGCCTTGCTCAGTCTTGCCACCATACAGTGTACATCACCGACGTTCATCCCCCCCGCCTACCCATTCTCTTAGGTTTTTATTGGTGCCAACTAGAGCACAACTAATGTATCCGTTAATGTAAAGTATCTCGGTAAGTATATAACAACATGTACGATGATATAATGGTAATTTAATAAACACTAAACGACACAAGAACATCTTCATATTGCTGCGCTTATAAAACAAGTAAAAACATGAGCTAGAACTCTAGTTATCAAGATATACTGTACATTGTCCAGCACTTGTGTGCGTTAATAAATGTAAACATACAGACGCAGCAATAAACAGTACATAGGCAAGGTTCTCATTATGTACAGTATCTCAAAATAGTATCTGTCCACTGTGTAAAACACAGACCACGGATGAGACATATTAGGATAGGCATTTAATTTGGTATATAGTATGAAGAAAACCTGTATTGCCATAATATGAATTGGGAGTCATGATCTCGGCGCTTAATATATCTAGTAGAGCTCTGGAGATTCAGGACGCCACCCCTACAGTCTTGATCCCGGTGCTTAATGTATCTAGTAGAGCTCTAGAGATAGAGTGCTACCACACTACAGTCTTCTGGTAATGTGTGTGCTGTTCTCCAGAAATCGAAACCGAGATTTTAAAATGAATGTACAATTTATGTAAACAAAGTGAAACTACTTCGCGAATGCAAAATTTCCATAAGTTGCCGTTCCCCGGATTTTATATCGTAAGTAACAATTTAAATTTCCAGACTAGCAAAAATCCCAAATTTCCTGATTCCTTCAAAGCTATTTACAGTCCTTCCTGGCCTCGCCGTGAGAACCTTGACAAGACAAATAAAATCAATGTTAACATGGAAAAGGTGCACGAGTTCGTACGGCATTAACAGACGTAAGTAAATGGAGGACGAAAATTTAGCAACGTTTCTTGTAAAATGAGGGTCTACCTAGAGACGACGACACTTGTGTCATCGTTGTACCCGTGTTAGGTGACCACATCTGCGGGCGTTGAGGGCGGTACACATGTGAGGACCCGGGAGAGACAGTGAGGGGCTGTGGTGTAGCATTATATTGGCAACCACCGCCTGCCACTGGTAATAACAGGTTGACATACACACTCAGTCAGTTTTCATCAAGGTTAATCCACTATTCCTGCCATCCTCCGCCAGCGTCCCTGGCTCCCTGCACGACCAGAATAATTAATTCCACGCTTGAAGGCTCCCGGACACACATCCAAGACACTACACAAGTACACATGTGCAGGGTAATACTCAACACTGCTGCATATCACCTCACCAACACACTCGCTCACTCGTGCACAAACAAATATACGCGCGCACACAAATAAAGGAACAAGCAGGAATACCGAATATAAATCAGGGAAAATGTAGATTTTGGTTAGTATATTAGAACTTTCAACAAAGAAACTTAAGGCCAATCACAAGAAAAATCCGGGACAATGTTTAGTAAAACATATTATTAAAGCTGTGCTGTGCTACCACGAAAGATAACGAATAAACAAGCAGTGTCTAATAAACCATCTCAATACAATCTAAATGCAAAATTATACACATCATCCTCCTAGACCAGTGATCCATGACCTGCCCAGGCAGTACACACAAGCACTATGGTATGCGAGGACCGCAGAAAAATATTGTAAGTGTCCTCGTGGCACCGTGGACGAGTACCTCACAGTAACACCCAACCCACTCTCAAACATTCTCACGGTACTGGGACTCAACACCAATTTCCTTCACCATCACCTGCAGTGTCAGAAGAGGAGTCGTAAGCCTGTGTGACGGAGTTTCGTGCACTAAATAAACCAATTTGCCGAAAAACAGAGTTACGGTACATGTCCTTGGAGGGCCACGACTTTTAAAAATGAATCATTATGAATATCATAACGCCGTAACAACCAAGGTCAGATGGCGCCGGAGATAAGTGATGCTAAAAGGATAAACTAAAATCAAAATGACAAAAGAAAACAAAACATGAAAGAAAAACGACTCGAAGGACACGACAAGAATAAAGAAACCTATAGAAGAGAGGTGGCCAGCATCCTCCAAGAACATTAAGTCTCACCCCCCACCCCTCGACTTTTAAGAAATACTATCCAAACAACACAATTCCCTCCAAAGACCTGCCTCGGCATCAACTGCTTCACTGGAAAAGGAAGAGATTTTACGTGTAATCGGGTGTAAGGAAGTAATCTATAGACCAAACTTATTAAAACTTGTAAATAAATATTTTTGCAAAGCTTAATCGAAGTCTGTTAATCCACCTAAAAGATGTTAAAAGTAAATGAAGAGTTAATGGAATTGTTGACTTAAATTAACAAATGTTATGGACACAGGACACAGTTTAAACACTATCACAGATGGCCTTTGTTCCAATTAGTCAGCAAAAACTAACGGACCACCTAAACGTGTGGTGACAATTAGTCAAGGTCATAAACTGTATTTAAAGTCCTCGACATCTTACGCCCAGACAACAAACGTATCTGTATTGATGATGATTCACCGTTTTGCAAGTTTGAAGTCAAGCAGACATAATGTAAGACGTTTACCAGGTATGTTTAACTTTTGGTAAAGGGCGAGGACGTAAAAATGCGCGCGCGCGCGCACACACACACACGAGACAAAACACTTACTAATTAAAATAACTGACCAACCTGGCAGACGGACCTACACACAACTGCATACCTTAAAAGTCAAGAGAAACCACCCAGGGACAGTGATCACAGGCTGCATGTGGCCTATGACCCATCCCTCACCTCTATAATTATACTCTGGTATTTATAAAACCTCTTGGTGGTGTTTACAGCGTCTCTCAGGTTGCACTTCTAAAATATCAGTTTATATTCCATCGTTTTCTCAACACAGCAGTATTCTTCACCATGTCCTCTGTGACTCACACCTGTAGGCGGAAATGTAAAGAATGCACGACGGATGTGTATTATGAGTGCTTTCTGCAGGTCAAAGTCACAGCGGACATGGTGATGAACAGTTATGGCAGAAAATGATGAGAGTCACCGATGTCTTGTATGTGTAAAGGTGGCAACACACGACCACCTAAATTGTCATTTTTTTAGACCATCAAGCAAATCTGGCACTACAATTCTGGCAGCTATACTCACAAGGGTCACAGGAGGCTAGACGAATTCCAGCTTCACATGACGTAAACTTTCATGATGTATCTCCGCGACCCTACTACTGTGGCAACTAGGACTGTTATCTTGGGCGTAGGCAAGAAAGAAAACGTTTGTGGACGAGTGGAAGATGATTTGATTTTGTGCCTCACGCTGTCACCAGTAAAATGTAAACACTTGTCAACATGCAGTCATAAATTATAACAGGAATTTTATATATTGTGGTATTAAAATTTATCCACGAAGACCGATATGTCGGAGTTAAGAAAACTAGGAACACTGGCTGGAATCGCCTTATCTATTGCCGGATTTGCTTGCCAGTTTGAAATTTGTCAGTTTAGATGCTCGTTTGACGCCGCCTTAACTCCCTCAGGGGACGCTGTTAACAACTGTACACAAAAGTAATTCCCCCAAATCACCCTCTTCATAAATATAGTATTTCCCCAACTCACTCGTTATGGTCAGTGGACCGTAAGGAAGAATTTTAGAAAGTTAAAAAGGATGAGGTAGTGGGGGGGTGAGGGAGGGAGGAGGAGGATACAATATGACAGAAATAACACAAGAGGAAAGAGTGAAAATGTGGGAACAAAGGAAACCAGAGAAAAAAAATTTAATGACGTGTATACTTTCATTTCCGAGTCTTATCTGAGAGGGAGTAACGGAGGCAGATGAAGGAAAACGGGGCAGGGAGGAAGAGGGAGGTGGGGGGAGGGCATCACCAGCAGGATGCAGGAAGGGGGGGTGAGGATGGGGGAAGGGCCTCGCTAGGCAGTGGACAACTCGAACAAAATTATCAGGTGCCGTGACAGCCAGGTGGCAGCAGAGGAGGGGCGCCATAATGACCACATTACCATCACCTGCATCCTCGCCCCAACCACGTGTCACCATCATTGTCATTATCACTTCATCATCCCCGTTGACTCACCGGCAGCCAGATGGGACCACACGGGTAGTAGGGACACATTAACATAACCTGTTTGCAAGGTTTACTAGGCTGTGTACACACACTAAAACACAAAATTCACAACAGGTTTATATGTCTGGCACCACCGCCTCTTTCTATCCCTGCCAACATTTTCATATTTGTATTCACGTTAACATTTGTAAACACCGCCTAAAGTGTTACACATAGGCCTATATAAGCCATGTGAAAAACTGTGTAGTAATTTGTACACAAATGAATATTCAATCAAGGTAATGAAACTACTGCCAAGTATTAATAACACATGACATAGCGGGTTACTACAAGTCTGACGCAGTGTTACGCCCACGGTATCCGTCCATGGCGTCACGCCCAGCCTAAACGATACAATTTCTTATTAAATAATTTTATAAGTAATGTAGCAGAGTGGAGGCCATAATTACCGACAAGGTGAAGGTCATAATTAACACTGACAATGTGTAGTGGAGAAACCTTGTGGCTTTGGGGACGACGGTGAGATGCACCGCCTGGTTACGGGCAGGGAAGTTGTACCCGCGAGGAAACAAGACCACACTCACTAGAAGACAGAGCGGCACAACATAACGCTTGCTGGAGTCTATTAAGAGGCTCGGCCCTGGGTGAAGACAGATTGTGGTACGAAACAGGGAGGCAGGAAGAGGGGGCGGCGAGGAAACCACGGGACCAAGAGAAGCTCAAAAAGTGACTCTGCTACACAAAGGAATTCTGAAGAGTAAAACAAAGACGAGTAAAGGAAGAAAGAAATTAAGAAAAAATAGAAGTTTTTATTGATAAACGGTGAAAGACGAGCGAGTATCGATACTATGAAGTAATGAGGACAGCAACAAGACGAACAGCTTAGTGGAGCGGCAGGGAGGAAGCTTGTGGTGAAGAAGTGGGTAGTTGTGACATGCAATCCTACAGACAGACAGACAGACAGAGAGAGAGACTGGCGTGGGACAACAGTCGGTCAGGTGCGACGCATCACTACTCGGTAGGACGCCAACACCTCTCTCTCAGGGTCACGTGTACACAAGGTGACATGTACGCAATATATAGAGCTCTAGACAGAAGGCCATGTGGGTGCATCTGTGTGCACAAGGCCTCAAGTGCACAAACTTGTTTGTATACAAGGTTGCATGTTCATAAGTACAGGTTTTATAAAGTCATTACGTGGACAAGTTGTCTGAACAAAGGTCGACTGTCCCAGTCATGTGTTTTCCTACATCAAATTTATGTCAACTTAGTAACCGAAGTCTAATGTTGACTCTTGCATCACCCCAAGTGGCCCGGAGCAGTATAATTTTATTCGTTCCAGTCAAAAACAGTGAATGAAAACAGCGACTATCATAACACATTCCAGCAGCCGCTGTAGGCAGGAGTCACGTGCAGCCAAGGTCACCTCACCTAAGTTAATAAGACGCCACACCTGAGCACTACACAGGCAAAAAATCTACTTCAGCATTAACTGCTGGCAACACTGTAAACTCGTTTGATAGATTCCCTCAAGTGTTAACACTACACTGTATATACAATAAGAGAACAATACACAAAAGTTTCAATTAAAAAAATTAAAAATAAACTATTCCCAGGATGAAGGCGTTGCCAGACGTTTTTGTTTTATTAAGTGAATGCATTTTTATCCTGGTTGTGTCACCATCCCGGGACTGGGTGGTGCCCGACACTGACGACTATCAAGCGTGTCATCAACCTTCCACAAATCACAACATGACTGAATTCTCAATTATATACCAAAATACACTTCCCTTCCAAACCTCGCTCAAGCACGTGATCCATTAGGTCTACACCCAGACCATCGTTAATAACCCAATGCTTATATACCAGCGCTACAATCTTTTGTTTACGTCAACCTTTTTCACTTCTTACTTTGCATCTGTATTGTTATGTATAAAAAATATGGGAATGAACATCTGGACAACAACACCTTTTATATCCTACCTGCAACCCTACTCCTTACCTAGCCTATATTTATTACCTCCATCTCACTCTCACCTGCATTTACCTCCCCCCTCTCTCTCACCTGCATTACCTCCCTCCCCTGCGTTACCTCCCCTCTCTTCCCACTGCATTACCTACCTACCTCCCTCCCTCCCCTCTCTCCCCCTGCATTACCTCCCTCTCCCTCTCTCTCTCTCCTGCATTACCTCCCTCTCTATCCACTGCATTACCTACCTACCCACCTCCTCCACCCCTCCCTCCCTCTCCCACTCCATTACCTCCCCTCTCTCTCTCCCCTGCATTACCTCCCCCCTCTCCCCTGACCTCTCTCCCTCTCTCTCCTCTCCCCTGCATTACCTCCCCTCTCTCTCTCTCTCTCTCTCTCTCCCTCCTCCCTCTCTCCTCTCCCCTCAATTACCTCCCCTCTCTCTCCCCTGCATTACCTCCCCCCTCTCCCCCCCTGCATTACCTCTCTCTCTCTCTCTCCCCCTGCATTTACCTACCTCCCTCCCTCCCTCTCCCCTCCATTACTACCTCTCTCTCTCTCTCTCTCTCTCCCATTACCTCCCCCTCTCTCTCTCTCTCTCTCTCCCCCCTCTCCCTCTCTCTCTCTCTCTCCTGCATTACCCCCCTCTCCCCTGCATTACCTCCCCTCTCTCTCTCTCTCCCCTGCATTACTCCCTCTCTCCTCTCTCTCTCCTGCATTACCTCCCTCTCTCTCTCTCTCTCTCCTGCATTACCTCCCCTCTCTCTCTCTCTCCCCCATTACCTCCCTCTCTCTCTCCTCCCCATTACCTCCCCTCTCTCTCCTGCATTACCTCCCTCTCTCTCCTTACCTCCTCTCTCTCTCTCTCTCTCCTGCATTACCTCCCTCCCTCCTCTCTCTCCCCTCATTACCTCCCCTCCCTCCCTCTCTCTCTCTCTCCCCATTACCTCCCTCCCTCTCTCTCTCTCTCTCCCTGCATTACCTCCTCCTCTCTCTCTCTCTCCCCTGCATTACCTCCCTCTCTCTCTCCCTGCATTACCTCCCCTCCCTCTCTCCCCCTGCATTCCACCTCCCTCTCTCTCTCCCCCGCATTACCTCCTCTCTCTCTCTCCCCTGCATTACCTCCCTCTCTCTCCCCCCCTGCATTCCTCCTCCTCTCTCTCCCCCTGCATTACCTCCTCCCTCTCTCCCCCCTGCATTACCTCCTCTCTCTCTCCCCTGCATTACCCCTCCTCTCTCTCTCCCCTGCATTACCTCCCTCCCCTCTCCTCTCTCTCCCCTGCATTACCTCCTCCCTCTCTCTCTCCCCCCTGCATTACCTCCCTCTCTCTCTCCCCTGCATTCCTCCCTCCTCTCTCCCCTGCATTACCTCCTCCTCTCTCCCCCTGCATTACCTCCTCTCTCTCCTGCGTGCCTCCCACTCACTCCTCTCTCTCACAATTACCTCCTCTCCTCTCCCCTGCATTTACCTCCCTCCCCTCTCTCTCTCCTGCATTGCCTCCTCCTCTCTCTCTCCCCCTGCATTACCTCCTCTCTCTCTCCCTGCATTACCTCCCTCCCTCTCTCTCTCTCCCCTGCATTACCTCCCTCCTCTCTCTCCCCCTGCATTACCTCCTCTCTCTCCTCCCCCCTGCATTACCTCCCCTCCCTCTCTCTCTCCCCCTGCATTACCTCTCTCTCTCTCTCTCTCCCCTGCATTACCTCTCTTCTCCCCTGCATTACCCTCTCCCTCCCTACCTCCCTCTCCCCTCCCCTGCCTCCCCTCTCTCCCATTACCTCCCTCCCCTCCTCTCTCTCCTCTCTCCCTGCATTTCCCCACCTCTCCCTCCCTCCCTCTCTCTCTCTCTCCCTCTCACCTCCTTACCCCCATTCCTCCCTCTCCTCTCCCCTGCATTACCTCCCCCTCCCCTACCTCCCTCCTCTCTCTCCTGCATTGCCTCCTCTCTCACTCATTACCTCCTCCTCTCCTCATTACCTCCTCTCTCTCCCCATTACCTCCTCTCTCTCTCATTACCTCCTCTCTCTCTCTCTCTACATTACCTCCCTCTCTCTACCTCCTCTCCTCCTCCTCTCTCTCTCTCCCATTACCTCCCTCTCTCTCTCCCCTGCATTACCTCCCTCTCTCCTCCCCTGCGTTACCTCCCTCTCTTCTCTCCCCTGCATTACCTCCCTCCTCTCTCCTGCATTACTCCTCTCTCTCCTGCATTCATTCCTCCCCCTGCATTACCTCTCTCATTACCTCCCTCCTCTGCACCTCCTCTCTCTCCACCATTACCTCCCTCTCATCTCTCTCCTCCATTACCTCCTCTCATCTCTGCATTACCTCCCTCTCATCTCCCATTACCTCCCTCTCTCTACCTTACCTCCCTCTCTCTCCCCTGCATTACCTCCTCTCATCCTCCCATTACCTCCCTCTCATCTCCCCTGCATTACCTCCCTCTCATCTCCCTACATTACCTCTCTCCCCTGCATTACCTCCCTCTCATCTCCCCTGCATTACCTCTCACCTCTCTCTCTCTCTCTTTACATTACCCCTCTCTCTCTCTCTCTCTCTCTCTCTCTCTCTCTCTCTCTCTCTCTCTCCCTGCATTGCCTCCCTCTCTCTCTCCCCTTACACATTACCTCCTCTCTCCCTGCATTACCTCCTCTCTTACCTCCACTCCTTACCTCCTCTCTCCCTCCCTGCATTACCTCCTCTCTCACTGCATTACCCCCTCTCTCTCACCTGCATTACCTCTCTCTCACCTGCATTCCCCCTCTCTCTCATTACCTCTCTCTCTGCATTACCTCTCTCCTGCATTACCTCTCTCTCCTCTCTGCATTACCCCTCTCTCACCTGCATTACCTCCTCTCACCTGCATTACCTCTCACCTGCACTTGCCTTCACACTCTCTCTCTGCCTGCATTTCCCCCTCTCTCTCGCATTACCTCTCCGCCTGTACCTCTCTCTCACCTGCATTACCTCTCTCACCTGCATTACCTCTCACCTGCATTACCTCTCACCATTACCTCTTCCTTACCCCTCTCTCTCACCTGCATTACCTCTCTCACCTGCATTACCCCTCTCTCTCCCACCCTGCATTACCTCTCTCACCATTTACCTCACCCTCTCTCACCTGCATTACCTCTCTCACATACCTCTCCCATTACCTCTCCTGCATTACCTCTCTCACCTGCATTGCCTCTCACCTCCCTCTCTCTCACCTCATTACCCCTCTCTCTCACCTGCATTACCCCCTCTCTCTCACCTGCATTACCTCCTCTTTACTTGCCTCCACTCTCTCTCACCTCATTACCCCCTCTCCTCTCCTGCATTACCTCTACCTCTCTCACCTCTCTCTCACCTCTCTGCATTACCTCTCCCTCTCCCCTCCTAATTGCTCTCTCTCCTCACTTATTGCCCTCTCTCCCTCCATATCTATACTTATATTGCCCCTCTCCTCTCACCCATTGTCTCTCACCTCATTTATCTCATTACCTCTCTCACCTGCATTACCTCTCACAAGCATTACCTCTCTCTCACCTGCTTACCTCTCTCACCTGCATTACCTCTCTGCATTACCTCCACCTCCCTTTACGTTATCCTCTCCCACCTGCATTGCCCCCTCTCTCTCTCACCTCTCACCTGCATTGCCTCCCTCTCACCTCATTGCCTCCCTCTCCCACCTGCATTGCCCCCTCTCTCTCTACTCTGCATTACCTCCTCTCCCACCTGCATTGCCTCATTAAAGCCCAGCTCAATCACTGAGATTCTCCAGTTCATCACAGACATAGCCCTTTCAGTTGTAGAATCGCATCTCTATTGTCCCTACACATAGCTTCTTTCCTTTCGTCACTGAAAATATAGCCTTTCCTTTCATTACCTCAGGCTTGAGCCCTTTTTCACCTTTATTAGCCTTCCAACCTCGTCTGGCCTTCAACCCTCGTCACCTTACATAGCCTTCCAACCCTCATCTCTGCCACATGGCCTTAACCTCGTCACCTTACACATAGCCCTTCAACCTCGTCACCTTACACATAGCCCTTCAGCCCTCACGTCACCTTACACAACCCTTGCTCATCACCTTACACATGACCTTCAGCCTCGTCACCTTACACAACCCTTCCAGCCTCATCTGCCCATGCAGCCCCAGCCTCGTCTTACATGACCCTTCAGCCCTCGTCACCTTACACATGACCCTTCTGTCCTCGTCTTCACACATGACCCTTCCAGCCCTCGTCACCTTACATGACCCTTCCAGCCCTCGTCACCTTACACTTATTCCTTCCATCCCTCGTCACCTTACAGACCTTCAACCCTCGTCACCCCTTGCAACCCTTCCAGCCCTCGTCACCTTACATGACCCTTCCTTTCGTCACCTTACACAGCCCTCCTCATCCCCCCCCTGCACACCTTCCTTCAGCCTCGTCACCCACACATGGCCTTCAGCCTCATCTACCCATAGCCCCTTCAGCCCTGTCACACACACACCCTTCATCCTCGTCTGCCCTTCCAGCCTCGTCACCACACAGCCCTTGTCACCTTACAGCCTCGTCACCCTTCCAGCCCTCGTCACCTTACACACAGCCCTTCAGCCCTCGTCACCTTACAGCCTCGTCACCTTACACGGCCCTTCATTCACACACAGCCCTTCCAGCCCTCGTCACCTTACACACGACCCCTTCAACCCTCGTCACCTTACACACACCCCTTCCAGCCTCGTCACCCACAGCCCTTCAGCCCTCGTCACCCCTTACCCTTCCAGCCTGTCTGCGCCCAGCCTTCAGCCTCGTCACCTTCCAGCCTCGTCTGCCTTCCCATAGCCCCTTCCAGCCTGCACTTGGCCTTCAGCCTCGTCACGTTACACATGGCCTTTCATCTCGTCACGCTCATGCCCTTCAACCCTCTGTATCATCCTTCCTTCGTCTTATCGTCTTACCAACCCTCGTCACCTTACACCTATATCACCTTCAGTCCTTCGCCCTCAATCACACTTCTCCCGGCTCAGTCACATGCCTATCAGCCACCAACACTGTCTTGACTTCCTCCATTCTCTCGGTTTCCACAAACACCGACACCTCATGTGCCCAGACACCTCAGCCTAGTAACCCCAGAGCACACATAGCCCTGGCTTGGTTGCCTCATTAACCCCAGAGCACCTCAGCTTGTACAGTCTCTGACGCTTCAAGCACACCCCAATTCTATAATCTAAGTGTCCTTAATTATCCTTCCTTCCTTACTCACATTTGCAGTCCTCAGGTCTCCTTACCTGGGCTTTTAATTGTTGTAACAAACCTTCATGTGTTTGTGGCATTGCTCAAAATTTTTCTGTTGTTTTAGTTCACTTTTATATTCTAATGTCTGTTCATCGCTCATGTAAATTGTGTTGTAAGATGAAAAGGTGGTGATAAATTTTGTTTGCGCTCTCTGGTGCCCAACAGGTTTATAACATCAAGTATGCACAGCATAAACGACGCCTGGCAGTATCTTATTAACCCCATCTGTAGTGTTGACTAATATAAATATCTGTTTTATTCTGCCCCCAATACCAAGTCAGCAAACAAATGCCATGCATTTTATATGTCTTCATGAGCAGTACCTGTTTTCATTTCTTTCATTTCATCTTTTGATTATTTCCCCCCACCCTCCTTGGCTTTCTGTGTTTAATCATACAATCTCTTATGTTCATTCAAATTATGTGTGTGTGCTGCCTCCATGAAATGTGCATTCTGCGTCTATGCATCACTCCTCCACTGGGCCTGCCACCAGCGATCCGTCACCATCTTGGTTGTTGTTTTCTTCATCCTTTAGGCTTTATTTCAAGTATTTACTATCTTGTTTGATGTTAAAGCAGTAGTGCTCCTTACATATTTTTGGCTGCCTGTTCTCCATCTGTAATATTTCATTTTATTTTGCCGAAACCACTTTTGTGCACCATTTTTAAAAGCAAACATCATTCAGACCAACATATTAAAATATGTCTTATTTATCTTGCTTTGTTTAAAACTGCAGGCCTGTCCTTACATCAAATACGCCAGACCACGCGCAGAGCCAGTGGCAGCAGCATTCAGAATAACCATTAGCAAGCCTGCGTGGAAACTGTTCTGCAGGCGTTGGCTCTGTTTCTCATCTTTTCATTCTGATCCCAAGACACAACAGTGGCTAATACCGTGCTTCTCTTTAAGCAGTGGCTTAAAATAATTGTTTAAACAGTGAGTATTTCTGTATTTATTGTATTTATTGTTAAACCAGCTTGGCTCATTCGCCATAAGTACATGTGATTCAGGCTTTTTGACAGAGATTCACTCGACCTGTTTCACGAACGGTTGGTTATCCTTGACCTTTGACATGAATATACATTTCAAAGCAATCGCCATCTTAAGCTTAGTTGTTATTACTCAGCCAAATATTTGTTGTACAAGAAACGCTCCTTCCCCATCTGTTGGTAATGAAACGCCATACAGCTCCATTCAAAATCGCCTTATCCAGCTTATTTTAAAATCGACTGTTTCATTATAAACTTCATTCTATAATTTATTTAGTCTTTTGCATCTCTGTATTCCTCCTTCCAAAACCATGTAAAATGTTTATTACAACCTTTCTTCTAACTAGTTCCAGTATTGTATACATTTAACATACATTGCATAATGTTTCAGAAACTTCATTTAAGTACATTATATGCATACCAACATTTTGTTAACGCCTAGCTAGAAAATAAAATGAGCCGCGTAGCTTCTGAGTACCAGAGACAACACTCAGTCTCTGTAGACTCACCTGAATGCTGACTGTGTCTGGCAGGTGCATTTTTACTATCATTTCTGGCGCCTTACGAGCAAAATTCATTGTCTGCACCGCCGAGAATGTCGCTTTTGTATGCATTTCAAATATTTGGTACAAATATTTCCAAAAGTATACTGAAACATTTTTATTTTGACCCGTGCCTGGTCCTTTTATATTTTCTTTATTATGCATCTACATCTCTGTCTCCAAAAATATTTCGTCATTTTAATTATGTTGTGTTAGGGCTTGCAACGTCTCGTCCATGCAATGATACCATCATTTCCATTTATTTACTCAGTTATTTACTTATGGTTTGTTACGCCTTGTGAATACAGACTTTCTGTGTGATATGCTGCTCGTCGTCATTTTATTGACACTTTCATCATGCCCCAACCTCTCCTTCCTTCATCCTTCCCCTCTCCATCTTCCATCTCTTACCCCCTCTTGTTCCCCTCCATCTAAAACAGATGTCCCCTCGTCATTGCAACTTCTGCAAATCCTTTGTTTTTATTTCATTACGTGGTTCCCCGTAGGCCTCTACTTTACTGCCAGTGTCAGCTCGTGCAAACGCCCACCCAGGCTTTACATCCCACACATGTTGACACACTTCTTCACCACCTCTTACTCATCACTCATTTGGTGTCCTGCCTCATTCTTTCTTCATTATTATTTTGCTCTCTTCCATATTTTGCATCCCAGGCATCCTCTCTCTCTCTCTCTCTCTCTCTCCTGCCTGCCTCTCGGTTGTTTCTTCCTTTTTATCGCGCTGGCACAATCCGTTATACCTCTGGGCCGACGCGCTTCCTCCATAGTATGTCTGCTCGCTTTTCTCTATCATTCGCCCACCAATACACATCTCTTTATTCATTTCTGTTTCTTTTTATATATCTGTTCAACCCCATCTCTTTGGGCAGATACCATCTCTCTTTGGTTCAATCTTCATTTCCTTCCTACCCAGCTCTTTACTTCCTTTCTCTCTCTCATTTTCATTACTCTGCTCCCCTTTTTCATTTATTGCCTCTTCCCTCTGCAGTATAGTTGCTTTTATTGCTGTTATTTCAGTATTGAAGCCCGCGTGAAACACTGGTTAATGCCTCATTGCCACTATTGAAGTCAAGCAGTGCGCAGTTTGAATATTTTACAGGTACGTACGGCTTGCTCAGCCTACCGCGACGACGTCGCGTGCTGCTGCTTCTGCAGCCAGGTATTGAAAACCAGAAATTGGCCGTGCTGTATGACTTTGAATCTTTTTGATGATAAATATGTAAAATTAAATAAAATATATCAATGGGCGAGGCCCAGCTTGCACACGACGTCCGCTACACCATTCAGTACCACAAAATAGTAAAATAAAATATGCGCACAAAGAGTGTCCTGTTACCAGCCAGGCTTTTAACATTTTGGTAGAATGTTTTACACCCCAACCTTGACACCTGAGCACAGCAGGCTAACTTCACCACCATGGCTTTTCTTACCACCACCTGTCAATACTGTACGCTTTCCAGAATCGCTCTGTTTTGTGTCTTTTAAGTTAACCAAGCTCTTGTCCAAAACTTTCTGAATAAAACTAATCCCGCCTGAGATAAACCTGTAACCCGACAAACAGTACAGTATGGAGTGTCTCATGGGTGGCAGAGTCCAGGCCAAGACAGTGACAGTCAAAATGGTCCCCCTGTCCCTGTCAGGCCCACCTAACCTATATGCTGAGCAGGGGCCTGGTTCAGACAGACCCAGAGTTGTATGGACCCCAAATATAATGTAATCCAAACGTAATGGCAATGTCAGGCAAAAATCTAAGTAAACACAAGAACCATCTGGCTTTTTACAGGCGCGCGCTTTCACGTACATATGCACACACACACTAGTATGACACAGGAAACACACTAGGCAAGCCGAGAAACATCCGAAACGTCCACCAATCCTCTTTACCACCCCCAGTACCGTCTCTAACCATCTTCCTTCGCTTTACGTCGCCTCTGGCCCCCACTGTTGTATTTGTACCCTTATCTTTGATGTTGCAGTCTCTGCACATTGTCATGTGGAAGCATCATATGCAGGCTTTCTCCCAGTAGTAGACTCTTAAATGGCTTATATGTGTCTGAGCCCATGTATTATGTACAGTGCTAGGGTATAGTTAGTTTGAGTACCCTTTACGTGTTGTGTTTTCATTTTAAAATATTTTGTTAGACAAATGTGCTGAATTCTTTTGTATATTTACCATGTATTTATGCTTTTGTCAATAAACTACTACTACTATCGTGCTTTGTCCCAACATAATAAAAACTTGATGCATCCTTCACACAACCTACCCAACAAAAAAACAAATAGGTGAGAACACTTCCAGGTATTAAGAAAAAAAATCTTGAATAGTCTTGGCAGTACCAGGAATACTGCTCCTTTGGTAATATATACAGTCACGACTTCTGTCCCCGGCGTATACCTGTTTGTTACATCAGTGCTTTCCTTAGTGTTTATCATCCACCTCCTGCGTCTTGTAACTCGTGACAATGCTGTGATACTGAACGGCCAATACAATACGCAATACTGCAAAGTATGTTTCATGAGCTTTTCAGTTGTGAAACTTTCAGCGTATTGCTGGAGATAGGCTTGCGGCTTGAACTTCTTC
>NW_024735375.1:0-30469 GCF_018991925.1 Homarus americanus | reverse complement strand
CAGTATTGCAGAGGCCCCATGGGATTTGCCGCTACGGGCGATGCATTCTGTCAACGTGGTGACGCGGCCCATCAAGGAGTCACGAATTGTGTCAAGGTGGTTGATGATATCTTACTCCATGACGAAGACTACTGTGCACACCTCTCCCGGATATACGAAGTTCTCACCAGATGTCGGAAGTACGGGATTACCCTCAACGCTGACAAGTTTGTCGTCGCCGCTCCATCAGTGAACTTCTGTGGGTACACTCTCTCAGCATCAGGTATCGCAGGTGACCCGGAGAAAGTAAGTGGAATCAGGGATTTTCCAACCTCTGCCAACCTGACAGACCTCAGTTCTTTTTTAGGTCTGGTCAATCAGCTGGCTGAATTTACACCTGACATCTCCGCCGCAGCCCCCTGCTGAGCCCCAGGAGGACATTCCTGTGGACCCCAGATCATCAAGAGGCCTTCCAGCGAGTCAAGCAGGCCCTCGTAAGTCCACCTGTCCTCGCCTGTTACGACCCAGCCCTACCCACCGTC
This sequence comes from Homarus americanus, assembly GCF_018991925.1. NCBI lineage: Eukaryota > Metazoa > Arthropoda > Malacostraca > Decapoda > Nephropidae > Homarus > Homarus americanus. Next base: position 29,948 of record NW_024735375.1, on the reverse strand, counting down.
CACCAGACTGATGCCTCCAGACTCTACGGCATTGGTTACGCCCTTCTGCAGGACCATGGCGGTGGACAACTCCGCTTAATTCAGTGTGGATCCCGGTTCCTGACCGACGCTGAGACCCGATATGCCACGATTGAGCTGGAGATGTTGGCTGTTGTCTGGGCGATGGCGAAGTGTCGCTTCTACCTGATAGGACTTCAGCACTTTACCCTCTTCACGGATCATCGCCCCCTTATACCTATAATCAATCACTACTCTTTGGATGCAGTAGAGAATCCTCGCCTTCAACGTCTGAAAGAGAAGCTCTCGCCTTATCTCTTCACGGCTGTGTGGCGTGCTGGTAAGCTGTTGTGCATCCCGGATGCCCTGTTTCGCGCCCCTGTCAGTCGCCCCACCCCAGAGGACGAGATGTTGTGTTCTACAGCTGCTGCATCCCTCAAGTCAGTGGTTTCATTGAAGGCCGTCTTCACATCAGAAGAGTCTACAACACCGGATGCAGACAAGACCCTTGAAGATCTCCGCACCGCAGCCCGGGCCGACCCTTCCTATATCCAGCTCGTCGACTGTGTGTCTCAGGGATTTCCATCTAACCGATACGACCTTCATGAATCGCTACTCCCGTACTGGAAAATACGCGAGGACCTCTATTGTGATGGAGACCTCGTCTTGTATGGTCCACGAGTAGTTATTCCTGCTGCCCTACGCCGCCGTACCTTGACCCGCCTTCACGACAGCCATCGAGGAGTGGAGGCCACCAAGCGACGGGCGAAGCAGACTGTATTTTGGCCCGGAATTGACACGGACATTGCAAGTACCGTCCGTGCCTGTGAACCATGCCAGATTCTGCAACCTAGCCAGCAACAGGAACCTTTAATGTGCGACGATAACCCTTCAAGACCCTTCGAGTCTGTGTCGGCCGATTTCTTTGCAGTAGCAGGGAAGTCCTTCCTCGTCATTGCCGACCGACTGTCTGGATGGCCTGTTGTCGTCCCCTGTGGTAGTGATACAACGGCTACTGCTACCATCCGGAACTTCAGGCATTACTTCAGAGAAGTTGGTGTTCCCCTCCGCCTCAGGACTGATGGAGGGCCCCAGTTCACCAGCCACGAGTTCCGGGACTTCATGGACCGTTGGGGAGTCCGTCATGTCGTGACCTCGCCCCACTACCCCCAGGCGAATGGACACGCTGAAGCCGCAGTCAAGACTGTGAAACACCTGATCCTTAAGGTGTCACCCTCAGGAAATATCGACTGTGAGGACTTCGATCGAGGTTTGTTGGAGTTACGCAACACCCCGAACTTCACCGGACGCTCCCCAGCCCAAGATCTATACGGACATCATCTCAGGTCTTGTGTTCCTGCCCACCCGAAGTCTTTTTCTCAAGAGTGGCAGGCCAAGACTGAAGAATGTGACCGCCGTACAGCAGAACGAGCCGCAGATGTCGCTGCTCGGTACGACTGTCATGCCCGCCCCTTCCCAGGTTGAGTATCGGCCAGCAGATCAGGATTCAAGATCCTGTATCTCACCGCTGGGGTTGTTATGGGTATTGGCCGGTCCAGGGACTACCAAGTGCGTCTTCCTAGTGGTAGAGTATGGTGGAGGAACCGTCGTTTCCTCCGACCCGTGGAGCTGCCTAGTGTTGACCCTTCCCCAGTTGAGTCCCCTAATGTTGATGTCTCTAAAGTAAATCCATCCCCACCTTGTGTTTCTGCCCCAGTACTCCGCAGGTCTGAGCGACTCAGAAACAAAAGGTCTGCTCGAGATGAAACTATGAGCGTATAGGGGGGAGGGAGGTGTATGATATATATGGACACAAAGTAGTACCTTAAGCTGTGTATTATTATATTACCCTTATATTACTCCATTAATTATGTATAGTAGAGTATTACAGAACATGTATTAATTCTATGTAATATTCCCATTTATTGTGCACCATATTATGTATATAAATTATCATATTAATACTTTATGTATTCAGCTTGTGAATGCTGGCATCTGTACATCCCAGCGCGCAGTAATACATAGAGAGAGAAGACAGAGTCCTCGTGGTGTGAACGCGAGCTTCTGCATCCTTTTGTATATATCTCCCGTACGAGAATAGAACCTACTTTTAAGACAACAAGTGTTTGTGTATACCCTCAGTAGTATAGAACATTTTTGGGTATCCGTGACAATACGTCAGAGTAGTAACTCTCGACAGGAGCTGCCATGCACAGGCCAACCGGCCTATTGCAGACTCCTTATTTTCTTATGTTCTTATGTTCTTATGTAAAACAAGTCAACCCCCTCAGTGATACTGGTTCATTGTCTGCTCCACCGGGAAAACCTTGCCTCCCGGAAACTGTCACATGAGCTTAACTCTGTGATGGAAGATGTGATTCAAATAGTAAACTTTATTAAATCATCAGCTCTGAATTCAAGGCTGTTCAACCAGATATGCTCTGATATGGGGTCGGAGTATGAACACCTGCTTTACTACTCTGCCGTCAGGTGGCTGTCTCGAGGGAAAGTGCTCCTGTAAGGGTTGGGGGGCACACTACTACTTCTCTTCTGAACCACTGAGGCCACCCTTATCTTACTCATAATTCTCTCTGTCTTATTTCTTTCAATTGTTCTGTCTACATATTTCAGTTCATGGTTACTATATAACCTCAGTTCTTTGGTAGCATGGCGAGGGCCGGCACGTGGGTACTGTAATCCTGGTATCAAGGTCACTTGGACAGAATAAAGGTGGACACCGAGGTGAAATGAATACCCCTAATACTCTAAGAAAAGGTTTATTAATATGAAATCAAAGTAGGGAAAATGATGGCATTAACATACAACTTCAAGGTGCAACTCCTCGGCTTACTCAACGGCAATTCACTCAGATACTGTACTCTTATTACTCACAACCTTACTGGTGTTACATTACATTAACAGTTACCAGGATCAACTCCGTGGCTTTACTCACATTACATACACATGTATGACAACTCCTTGGCTTTACTTATCTGGAATTCCAAGTGGGTACTTTTACTTCTCCCACATTACTGGTGATACATTACATTACATTACAAGGCAAACTTACATATGGTCCCTTCACTAACTGTTGGTAGTGCATATGAGATGCACACACAACAAGTTAATACTGATACAAACAAGTTACAGGAGTTCACTACCCAACATGGGATAGTTATTTCCAGAATTATCCCCAAACATATACAACAGACACTGTGGACCATATAACTTCCAGGAGTGTCCCAGGGTAGGACACTCCGACTCGTGGCGGGTCTGGGGTCCAGCTCCACGAGGCAGACTAGCAGTTTTAATCATGTCAAATCGGCGCCATCGTTCCTTACAGCTAACTGTTAGGTATCCACCGACTCCGGGCAGTCGGTGGGGTGTTCAAATAACCTACACACTGGATCTGGGAACAAAGTTGGAGGAAGCCGTCACGGAAGGCTCTCCCTTCCTTGCACAGGGTTTATATACCCGTGAGTTGCCAGGGGTCGCTACTCACGCAATGACAAAAATCACACACAAATCAACTGCTACACATTCAAAGACGACCCTCAGTTGACAAAGGTCTGGCGAAATACTTAAGTTGATTTACATAAACTAATTCAAGATTGAGCTTGCCAAAGTGGAATATATACGTATTGACAACTGTCTTCACAAAGGTGGGACTTAGAGAGGGATCCTTGGTGTAAACGTCGAGAGGGAAAAACGCGTTTCTTCTTAGGGATAGCTAACCAGCTACCCATTCATGTTTTGCGGGCGTGGAGTATAATAAGAATCAAGTTCTAAAACCGACCAGCCGTCAATGTGACCATGACACTCCAGAGAGTGTTTGAAATGCGTACATAGGTTGAAATCTTCTTGAACGAGAAGAAACACACACTGGCATCAAGGCTTTCGGAACCAAGGTGGTTGCTTCAGCTGGCATATCTGACAGATATATTCTCAGAGTTGAATTTGCTGAACATGCCCTTGCAAGGAAGGGATGAAACTTATCTCACTTTGTCAGAAAAAAATCAAGGCATTCAAGGCGAAGCTGAGAATGTGGAAGGGAAAGATTGAACGGGGTAAAGCTGCGTCCTTTCCACTCTTGAACCTTTTTCTCAAAGATGAAGAAGACGTCTCACTTCTGGACATACAAAATATCATTGTTGAGCATCTTGAGAAGTTGAGTGATGAGTTCGACAGGTTTATTCCGAATGAAGAATTGCATAAGAAATATAAATGGGTGCGCAGACCCTTCGATGTCCAAGTCGAAGACCTCTCAGAAGAAGAGTCTTCCATTCGAAGTCTCCAAGAGGAGCTCAACGAAGTACAACATTGTGACGGGCCGAGCTCTTCTTATTTCATTTTACCATCCAGATATTCTTTTCTGTTAGTATTCTTATTCATTCAGATACTTATATGTTCTTTGTAGCATTCTTTTCAATGAGTATCCGGTTTATATAATTATCCTTCTTCAATTCTTTATTTATAAATATACTTTATATTCTTATTTAGTATTTTTACATAAGTAATTCTTGTCTTAGTTATGTATGTGTTTTATATTAGACTTTCGTGGTGTGTTTATTTACTAACTTCTATGCTGTGGTTTTAGTTCCACAATGTACATACATTATCTTTCTCTTCCTGTACTTTCCAAGTCTTTCATTTCTTTCATATATATTTTATTCTCAGTTTCAATGTTCTTACCTTTCTGAAGTATACTCTGTTTTATGTCTATTCTTATACATGGGTTAGTCTGGGGAACCATGTTATTCTTTGTACAACACTTTTTATACTTACAAAGGGTAGCTGCCACCACCCAGACTTTTTATTATATAACAAAACTCATTTAAAGTTTTTGGGTAGTGTGGTAGATGTCTAGGCACGTGAGTAAGGATTATTTTCTGGGAATCAATGTGTAGAAGGAGTAGAGTGGTGATACTCGTAGATTAATAATTCAATATTCATTAACACAGCGAGTGGAGAAGATGCATCTTAGATTCACTCAGACAAAACAGAACCGCAATTAACTTATTAAGTCACCAAACACTTCAAGAACTTATTACCTCATTAACCACCTCCAAATACTTATTATACCATTAAACAACTCGGAGTACTTATACCATTCAACAACTATTACTCATTACTTCATTAGACAACTGTTGTATTATTTCTTTGACAAGATATCACTGGACCTGCAGGTCTTACTTTTATAAGTAACAAACTACATCTTCAATACTTGGTTACAACATTTAACAATCAACATATTATTCCATTGTCACTGCCAGTGGATAATTTGACACACTTGACACTATCCCAAATCAACTTATAACCTCACGTTCTATCGGCATGAACATGATACTTTTCCTTTAGTTCATGTACTCAACTCACATAACATATTTCCTGGTAATATCAACATTTATGGGTCCACTACTTAACCAGGGATTTCCATATTTCTGTTAGTTAATCCCTCAATCAAGATACAATAATACTTAGACCCATGTAACTGTGAGGAGTGCCCCAGGGTATATATCCCGGGTGTCTCCATAACAAATGAAGATCGCTGTTAGGGGAGTCGGTTGTAGACAGACACACGCCAAGGGAGCTGGCGCCTGAGTTGCAGGAAAAAGACTTCCCAGTTTAATCTTGTTGAATTAACGGGATCGTCCAACCCGGCTATCGACCCACGGTAGCCGATGAGTATTCAGCTCAACACACTGGCCTGGAGATACGTTGAGGAAGAGTCACGAATGCTTCAATAATTAACTTCAACTATACAAAACATACGTCTGGCAACGGTCCAGCCGATATCTAAATCTCTACGTTACTCGACTTAATTGGCACAGAAGTTACTATGTTAAAACATGAACACTAATATTCACAAAATTGACTAAGTTAAACTGAATTAATAGGTGGTGGGGAACACACGTGAACATACCTGGAGATACGTTGAGGAAGAGTCACGAATGCGTGATTCTCCCTCGTGTAGAGGTGTGGGGTATGGGATATTTGGGTTCACACTCAGGATGGTTGGAGAAAGGAAACTCACAATGTGCTCTCTGTATACATGTTATATTGGATGTACAATGCAGCTTGGTGCTGGGAAGTGGCAGCGTGGTTACAAGCGTGATGTAGAGAGAGCTGGATGGTGAGGATGCTCAGAGGAGGACAGCTTGTGGGTCACCATGCTCGCCGGCGGGAGCGAGGGCCGCCAGGCAGCGGCGGAGGAGGAGAGTAGCTTGCTGCGGCTGTAGCTAGAAGAAGAGAGAGCTGGTTGGTGAGGATGCTCAGAGGAGGACAGCTAGTGGGTCGCCATGTTCTCCGGCGGGAGCGAGGACTGCCAGGCAGGCGGAGGAGGAGGAGGTGTTGCTGGCTGGTTGGTGTAGGTAGAAAAGAGAGCGGTCACCACGAGGTCAGGTCTTAAATAGCGGAGGTAGGCGTGGCTTAGTAGTTGACCTCCGTCATGTAAGGCGGCGCTGGTTGACCTAGACAACGAGGCATGCACTGGGGAATTCGTGGGGTCGGCTACTCAGCGACAAACAGCGTTTGTAGGGGAGAAATCCACCACAGAGGTATATACGTGCACCCGCGGGGCAGCTTGGGCCTCCTTATTCATACCAGAAAGGTCGATCTTACCAACAACATACCTTCTCTACCATTTTGGATCACCGTATACTTAATTATAAACTCCGGTGTTCCTGTTCAGGGTAATTACCTATGTCTATTCATATAATCTAATCAGAGGTTGAGCTTGCCAGGAAAAGGTGGAATATACACGTTGATAACATTAATTCTGCGAGCTCAGGCCTGAGGCGAACAAGGAGCTATTCACGGGGAGACGTTAGATCTTGGAAATTATACAGGTTGACAGAATAGTTCAGGAGATTAATGACTTTCTTGAATAGACAACTGACACTGACTAAACTATAAACATCAGATTCTCTGATGTCTGAGCAACAGAATAATCTGACTTCAGTAGCAATTGGAAACTCATGGTCATTCTTAGGGAGCGAAACCGATGGGTATCGTTTGTCCTGGCAGACTCAACACTCTTTTTACTTTTTACTTTTATCCTTTTCGCTACTGATAGGCTTGTTAGCCGCTTGGGCGATCGGTCACGTCTCTTTTCATTTATATTCTTCACCAAAAGATCGGCTCGCTAGCCGCCCGGGCGATCGGTCACGTCTCTGTCACGCACTGTTGGCAAATACTGGGCATGCACCGGCTCCTGAATGTACCTGAACCCGCTCCAGTGTTGGTCAAGTCTTCTATTGAAAGAGCTCACACTCGGTGCCGTCACAACACTCTCTGGTAGATTGTTCCAAGAGTTTACAACCCTCACTCCGAAAAAGTTTGCCCTCACGGTTTTCTTGACTTGCGGCTTCTTCAATCTTGAGCTGTGACCCCTTGTGGGGCGAGCGTCCGCCAGCTCCAAGTAAGGACACTCAACTGAGTAGTGCCCCCTGAGATGCTTATACACCTCAACTAGGTCCCCCCCTGCCCGTCTGTAGTATAAGCTAGGCAAGTTCAGGCGCTCCAATCTCTCAGGGTAGCTGAGGTGCCGAAGTGCAGGCACCAGTTTGGTGGCCCTCCTTTGAACATTTTCAACCAACTGACAGTCCCTAGCATATCTCGGGGACCAGATGGGGTGACAGTACTCCAGATGGGGAAGCACTTCACTCCTGAAGATCGTCACGAGGGACGGACCGTCTAGATATCTGAACGACCTTCTTATAAGACCCAATAATTTATTTGCCTGATTTACCTTCTTCTTACCTACCCAATGTTACTAACAATAATGACAGTTAAAGCGTTCAACATCACTCACAAAGGATCTTGTATGCTTTAACTGTAATCAAACATTTCTAAGTTGACTCACGTTCAAATTCATTTTATAGAGAAAATGGGATAACGGAGGAGTGAGGCGTCTTGAAGTGATGAGAAAACGGACTCCTCAGATGGAGGACTTAAAATAAAAGCAGAGTTACATGTTTTGTGGACTATTGAGCGTAATATGAATCATTGATTTTGGCGCTAACTGACGTGTATGACCGTGGTCGTTACAACATGATGAAACTCTGCACTTCAGCGTCAGTCACTCAGCGTGTTCTGGACTGCTGTTAAGAAGGAGAAACCCAGTCCTTGGATGCGAAGCTGTGAAAGTGCTATTGCCATTCGCTACTACTTATTTGTGCGAATCCGGGTTTTCCGCTCTGGCTCTCATCAAAACAAAAAGCAGGAATCGGTTGCAACCTGAACACGATTTGAGAGTAGCACTTTCCACTGTGGGGTTATGAGATATTGGTTCACACTCAGGATGGGTTGGAGAAAGGAAACTCACAATGTGCTCTCTGTATATATTGTATTGGATGTACAATGCAGCTTGGTGCTGGGGGGTGGCAGCGTGAGTCCAAGCGTGGTGTAGGGAGAGCTGGTTGATGAGGGTGCTCAGAGGAGGGCAGGCAGCTTGTAGGGCGCCATGGTCACCGGCGGGAGCAAGGGCCACCAGGCAGGAGCGGAGGAGGAGGTGTTGCTTGCTGGTGGCTGTAGGTAGAAAGAGGTAGGTCGGTACGGTACGGAGTCTTTAGTTATGAGGTGAAAGAAGATTATTAGGGGTTGAAGGAAAAGTGGTGAAACTGAAATACAGTAGGAGTAGAAAGAATCTGGGCTCAACCAGATCGCTTCATCTTTCCTATTGGTGTTTTATCTTTGTTTTGCTCCCTTGGGGCAGGAGATGGTTCAATTACTTTCTTCCTGGCTGATTTAAACCAACTGTGTTCTTGGAATTCTTCGTTGTCTATATTATTTATCCAATTTTGATATGTTTCTGTGTTAAGTTCAGTCACTTTTTTCCAAATATTTGCAGCTTTGTTGTGTATTTCTACATTGATTGCTAGGAGGTTTGCTCTCTTGTGTAGCTGTTCATTATTGATGTTGTCTGTATATTTTATGATATATATAAATCTGAGGGCTATCTTTTATATTTTGTACTGTTTGTAACCTTTTAATGCTCGTTTTACTAAGAGTGTTCAATGGGATGGGTGGGTAGTTCATAATTGATTTGACAAGGGCTATACAAATCTTTCTTTTGTTATTAATGCTAAGGTTCTTAAAGCGTTTTATTTTTGATAATCTTATTCTTGCCTGTCGTTCTTTATCTTTTAAGTATGTTATATATCCTCTTTTTGTTAGTTTTAATCCAAGCATCCTACCTTCAGTGTCGTATGGGTATAGTTCCTGGTCGACTATTACTGGACTTGTTTTGATCTTGGCTATTGTTATTATCTTGAATTTGTTCTTATTTGTCCTGATTTTCCATTTTTTCTCAAAATCATTTATATTTTTTATCGCTCTTACAGTGTAGAGTGCCATAAATTGGGTTGATTTTCCTGGGTATGATCCTATTTGAGTAATATCATCAGCAAACATTACATATTCGCTAAAGGGGGTAGGTTGAGGTGTGTCTGAGGTATAAATTGTATATAGTGTTGGAGAAAGGCATCCTCCTTGAGGTACTCCACTCTCAAGATTAAACATAGTTCCCATAAAGTTTCCAATTTGAATTTGTGCTCTCCTATCATCTAAATAGTTACACAATATTCTTAGCAAGTGTTCGTTAAGTCCCAATTTTAATATTTTATATTTTAAGTCTAAATGCCAAACTTTATCAAAAGCCTTAGGAACGTCCCTTAAAATTATATTGATCTGGTTCCCCTTGCTTTTTTCTATTGCAATTATTTCCGTTATTGTAGCTATTGCAGTTAGGGTATTTCTATTGGACATAAATCCATGTTGTCTATTGTTAGTTTTCCCCTGTTGTGTTAAAAAGGTTATAAGTCTTGAATTTAAATTTTTTTCCAATAGTTTCCCGGTAATTTCTAATAAAGATATTGGCCTGTAGTTTAATATTTCCTTATTGTCCTTACCCTCCTTAGGAATAAATATCATTTTAGCATATTTTAGTTTGTCTGGAAAGTAACCGGTTATTAAACATGCGTTATAAATGTTTAATAGTGTTTTTAAGATGTTTTCAGGTAGATTTATGATCATATTTCATGTAATACCTGTGAGACCGGGGGTCTTTTCCTTAAACTTCCTCAGACAGAGCATCGTTTCTCCCATGGATATTATTTGATTATTAGGTAGTAAGTTATAGTCTATATATTGCTTTGGGGTGATTCTATGTATGTGTCTTCCCATTTCGTCTTCTATCCTTTCTTCGTGCTCACTATCAAAATCTTCATTTTCCTCATCTGATATTTTAAAAACTTTTACCCATTCCCTTTTGAATGCTGACTCTTGTTCATTTTCCTCGTGCAGTTTTGTTCCATTTTGGTCTTTAATGTATGGTGTCTTTTGCTTGTTGTGCCCCATCATCTTGTTTATGGAAGTCCAAAATGTTTTGTGTCTTTAGTCATGTCAGCCGCCATTATAATATCATTCCATTTTTTATTGTTTGCTTCCTTACATGCGTCTCTTAATTTTATCTGTAGTGCTGTCTGCGTCGTATATAGCCATCTGTTACTGCCGTGTCTTTCCATATACCTGTTTATTTCATTGTAATGGTTTGGATTAATTTAACTTCTTCTGGTAGTCTGTTGTTGGGTAATGTTCTAAAGTGTGAAGTAGGAGTGTGTTTGGTTATAGATGTTTTTATTGCTGAGTGCAGTCTGTCCATTTCTGAGTCTATGTCTTCTGTTGTTTTCCGTTGTAGGTTAATCGAGTGGTGATTACTTAAGTCGTCTTTGAAGCTGTCCCAGTCTGTTTTACTCATTTTCAGTCTCTTTTTTATTGGTATCTGTATGGAGCTTGTTGACAGTGCTAGTATAATTGGCAGATGGTCAATGCCTGTGAGAGGTTCTTGTTTTATATGGTAATTGAAAAAGGCTTTGTTGTTGGTAAGAATTTTGTCTGGTGTCGATTGTGTATTGTGATTTCTCCAGGTTGGAAAGTTAGGACCTAGATGATTGATTTTCCCTAGGTTTATTAATTGATTAAGGGCATTTCCCACGACGTTATTATTTGTATTGTCAAAAATCCTGTGTCTGGCGTTAAAGTCTCCTAAGATGTACATCGGATGACTATTGTTAGCCAATTTTAATAGGTCTTCTATAGGTAAGTAGGGTCGTCTCGGTGGCAGATAAGTAGTAGCAATAATTACGTCTCCTTGAGTTGTATTTATTTTTATTGCTAGAAATTCATCCTGGAAGTCATCGATTAGTTCAAATTTTAAGTTTCTTTTAACCGCTATAGCTACTCCGTCATTTTTCTCGCCCGATTTATTTCTTTGGTTTACATAATAGTTAAAGAGTTTTATGTTGTTGTTGTCTGTCTCACCGTGACTGTTTATTAGTATAATGTCAGGTTCCATTTCTTGATATATATTACTTAGGTTAATTCTCTCGGTCTTCCAGTTTCTTACGTTGTGTTGTATTATTCTTAAAGTTCTTACTGTTTGTCTGTTGTCCATTATTTCTTAGACTTGGATTGTGGCAGTTGGAGTGGAGACCTATCATCCTGTTTCCCGCTTCTGACTCTTCTAAACTCTGACGGGTCTACTATTTCAAAGTCATTGGTCGTAATCTTTAGTTTGTCCATAGTGATTAGTGTCCAGACGTAATCTTCACTGAGGGATTTTTCTTGATATGTCCACTTGTATATCCCTCCTTCACAGTTTTTTGCTATTGTCCCTCCTGTTGGTCTCGATGTTGGGATTCCATGTTTTGTTGTGGTGATAACTTTTAATCCAATATCTTCAGCAGATTCAGGTTGTATATTGTGATCAGTCTCCATCTGATCTTCTCTCCTCCTTATCCTTTGTCTTGTAGCCTGTCCTTTTATTATTTCTATCTTCTCTTTGTCACTTCTAGTCATTTGTCTGGGATCTCTATCAGTCGCTTGTGTTCCTTGTGTATCGGCTGTTGCTCCTTGCTCAAACCTTTGTTTGTCTAGCTGTAGTCTTTCTCTCAGTTCGCTTGAGTATGTTGCCTGAAATAGTTTTTCGGATTCTAGATTCTCTGGGAATATCATCTCTGGTAGGTTATTCACTTTAAACATTTTCCTTAACTCCTCATTGTATGATCCGGGTGCAATGATATTGTGCAGATGTGCATGGATCATACTAATCATTACCTTGTCATGTATTGGTTCACTTTAGTTTAATATGGTGGATTCTGGTCTGTGAGCCTCTTGGACCGCTCTCTTGGCTATTTCGACGTATGTCGTATCTATAATGAGACAAATCTCACAAGAAGATTACATATAGGTAGAATATTGATAGTAAGAGAAATGTAAAGAGACGAAGACTTTGGTAGCGTGGCCGTGTTAGTTATTTGAACTGGACTTACATTTATCGTATCTTATACGTCAATACACATCTATTACGTTCTTAAGGACGACTTCTCAAACACCGCTTCGTTACAACTGTTTATTGATTACGACAATGACATGGACACATTAATAACACCTTCTATTGAAGTTACTAGGACATTATGTTTACGTTACTAGAACATCATATTACGTTACTAGACACTGATTCTCGGACACGAACATGAAATGAATACACTTCCCATGTAAGTAACTCATCCCATGGAAAGCTCTGACAAAAACTCACGTGACCTGGGGAAGGCCTATCAGGTGGTCCTGGGTTGTCTCTATGGGAGACTGCTTAGCTGGGCACCGGAGGGAAGTCGGGGAGGGAAGTCTTGCATGACTCTCCTCCCGTGAGCGGAACTGGGCTGTGGTGGACCTCCTCCTCCGATCCCTGTGTGTCTCTCTCTCTCACTCTTTCTCGCCGCTCCCCTGAGGGAGGGCTACGAGCGGGACTGGGGACGTAGTAGCTGGCCCTTCTTGGTTACAAGACACACTCTCTTGAGGGAGGACTAGGACGTCCTATATATTGGAAGGCCAGCCGTCAGGTTGAGCTGATCGAGGGGGGCGCCGAAGGGTCTCCTTACGTTTGCCCTCGCTAATGTAGGGTCAGGTTTGGACTTTTTCTGAGACTATAAGTTGTTGTATATTCTGGAGAAATCTTCAGATGAATGCTTGCCTGTTAACATCGTTGGTGGGGCCGTGTGACATGAGAGGCTCTGGTTGATTTGTGGCCCCTTGACTTGGGCTCGAGGGTTACATTTTACTTGGCTAATGTGAGGTTAGGTCTGGGCCTTGTCTGAGATGTACTGTAGTTGTGTATATTGGGAGAGAGTCGGCAGGTGCTTCTTACATGTTTGTTGGGGCCGTGTGGCATGAGAAGGGGAGCTAGTTGATTTGTAACTCCTTGAGTGGCCACAAGGGTTACCCTTACACTTCGGTCTCCTAGTCGGAAGTCAGGCCCTGTGTTAGATGTTCTGGGTAATAAGTTCTATGGCAAGAAAAGGAGAGAACACGTAAACACCTGTGTTAGCTTGTAGGTTCGGCTTACTTGATAAGAGTATGTACACAGAGGTGGTAGCACCAAGCTCCCTAGCTAGGGTCCTGGTCAACTACCATAGACGACGTATGGCAAGTGATACATTAGCAGCTTCCATACGTCGCCAGGCACATTAATTAAGCGTGTGGGATATGGTAATAACATTGCCACACGCTGCTAGCTAGGCTGAATAAATATAAATGGAGCACATACATAATATACATACATAGTACATAATCCAGCATACATAATATACATACACCTCCCTCCCCCCTATACGCTCATAGCAAGTCTTGAGCGGACCTTTTCTTCTGGATCCGTTCTGAGCGTCGAGGGACTTCATCACTGGGAAGGGTATGGGGCTCAACACTGGTGGCGGGGCCAGCAGAAGGCATTGTTACGGGGCGGAGAAAACGGCGGTTCCTCCACCACACACGACCACTGGGTAACCGCACCTGGTAGTCCCGTGACCTGCCGAGACCCATGACTACGCCTACTTTGTCCCAACGTAGGGAGGTCGGGTCCTGAACACGGACTTGGGTGCCGGCACTCAACCTGGGGAGAGAACGGGCGTGGTCGTTGTAGCGGGCGACGACGTCCTGAACACGTTCGGCGGCTCGGCGGTCACAATCCTCTGTCTTGGCCTGCCACTCCTTGGAGAAGGATTGAGGGTGAGCAGGGACACAAGAACGAAGGGGGCGTCCATACAAAACCTGGGCAGGGGAGCGTCCGGTGTAGTTGGGTGTGTTGCGGAGTTCAAGAAGACCCCGGTCGAAGGCCTCGCAGTCAATATTCCCAGAAGGGGCCACCTTAAGGATGAGGTGCTTCAATGATTTGACAGCAGCCTCAGCGTGGCCGTTGGACTGCGGGTAATGGGGCGATGACAACACATGCCGGACTCCCCATCGGTCAAGGAACGCAGCAAAGTCCCGGCTTGTGAACTGAGGCCCTCCGTCGGTTCGCAGGCGTACAGGAACGCCCACGTCACGGAAGTAGTGGCGGAACTTGCTGATGGTGGCGGCAGACGTCGTGTCATTACCGCCCTTGATGACAACCGGCCAACCAGAGAGACGGTCGACGATAACCAGGAAGGACTTTCCTGACACACAGAAAAAGTCGGCCGACACAGACTCAAAGGGGCGGGTGGGGTTGTCGTCACTCATGAAGGGTACCTGCTGCTGGCTGGGTTGTAATACGTGGCGGGGCTTACACACCTGGACAGCATTGGAGATGTCGGGGTCGATGCCAGGCCGGAACGCAGTCTGTCGTGCACGCCGTTTGGTGGCCTCGGCTCCACAGTGACTGTCGTGGAGGCGAGCCAAGGCGTGGGGACGTGAAGCAGCAGGGACAACTACCGAAGGAGAGGTGTCACTGGCCAGAGGTAGGGGTAGGGCGGCAGCAGGGTAGTTGCTGCTCCCTTCGTGCACCCTGTTGGCGTAATTTACCTCGAGAATCGGTGTTGGGAAGTCCTGGGAGATGATGGCCAACTCTTGACAATGTCTGTAGGACAGCAAGGGAGTCGGGACACCATTATGCACGTCAATCCAGGCCTGACACGACCTGTTGCCAAAGGTGACATGTGCATAGAGTGAACCCAGGGCTGGGGCCATCTGTGAACCATCTGCCATAAAGCGGAGGTCCTCGGGAGGCGGTCCTAGATCGCTTGGAGAGAGCCCCAAGCATCGCAAATGCTGGGGACCGATGACTGTAGCATCAGCGCCGGTGTCGGGCAACATCTGAAGACGGGATGACACACCGCCGTAGGTCACGATGACGCTGATGTACTGGGGGGCTTTGGTCCTGGGATGCGAGGAGTACACCCTCCTAAAATGGGTCGGGCTTTGTCCAGGGTCGTCGTGCCTCTGATTTGGCGACTGTGGGCGGCCCTCACTGGTAGAAGGGCGCCGAAGCTTCCGCCGACGCTGTCCCTTGGGTTCGTGGGTAGGGCAACACTTGTCATAGTGGCCCAGACGACCGCACACATTGCACTGTACGTGCTTAGCTGGGCACCGCACTGTGAGCGACCAGTGGCCCATACGGTCACAACTGTTGCAGGTAGACTGAGCAGCTGGACACACCTGTGTTCCGTGCTGCTTACCACAGTTGTTACAAAATGAACCGGGCGTGGACGTGGTGGGCGAAGGCGTAGGAGCAGACTTCTTGTCCTTCTTGTACCGGGACACAGCGCGTACAGCTGTAGGGGGAGCTCGGATGGCAGAGGTGGCACACCTGGCAGCCTCATAGGAGCGACATATCGTCAACACATCCTGAAGAGAAGAGGAAGAGTCGAGGGAGGTGAGGCGTTGGACAAGTTCCTCGTCCTTAACACCCATCAGGATCACCTGCTTCAACTGGGTCTCCTCGCACTGCTGGTGGTGGCCTAACATATATCTACCTCTTCCGAGGCTCTCTTAAGACGTACATAAAAAGCGTCAAAAGACTCACCCTCCATCTGTCTGCAGCTAAACAATTCCCTCCTGCGCAGAGCTTCATTCTGCTGTCCTTTGATGTGCCGTTGTAGAACGTCCAGTACCTCCTCTACAGACAGCGAAGAGGTTGGGGGTACCTGCAACGTATGTTCTAAGACACGCTGAACTTCCAAGGACAGGCACATACGCAGCTGGATGAGTTGTTTAGGCTGTGACAAACTCTGGAGATCCACCATTGTAGCATAATCAGCCCACCGCCGCCGCCATTCGCGAAAAGTCTGGAAATTTACATCAGGCTCCAAGATGGGCGGTGTTTGAGCTGCTGCTTTAGGTGGGGCTCGGGGGCGTGAAGGAAGCATGGATGAGGTATCTGAACCGTTCAGTACCGAGGCAGTGTTAGAGCCAGGGGCTTGGTTAACAGTGAGGCGAGATATCAAGGCTTCAAACCGTGCACTGTCTTCCATTCTCCGTTGGTGGTCTCGTTCTGCCTCTGCTTGCCTTCTGTGCTCATCCACCAAACGTCTGTGAGCTTCATCCTCGCGTCTCTCATCTCTCATAAACTTCATTAAGGCAATTATCTCTGGAGATAACGCTGAATGTTGAGGTGAAGGGCTGCGCGATGTTGTGGGAGCTGGGCCGGCCTGGTCATCCATCTCTGGGGGACTATCATCCGCTTGACTCATCCAGGCGCTGGGTCCACGGCTACGTAAGGCATGAGACATAACTACTTTATCTGTGTACTGTGTCTTAAATCAGTGTTGACCGGTCAGCCCGTCGTATCAACAAGATTTCAGACAAAAAATTTAATTAAATACACAGATAAGTAGGTTATATATATAAAATATATATAATGAAGCCGCGCGGTCAGCAAGTGTTAGTACATGTATGTGTGTGTGTCCCACGCAGGAGAGCGTCTCGCCCCAGCTGTGAGGGGGGGTGGAGGCGGCGCTGTGAGGGAGGGGGGTGGAGATAGGAGTAGCTCAGTCGCTCTCTGTAAACGGTCAGAGGAGGGTGCGCTGAGCTCTACACCCCACAAATGCCCAGAACATGCCGTATACCTTGGAAATCCGTTCGAACAAGGTCACACATGAATGGCACGAAACACACAATGCACTAAACACTTCACAGAAAATCACTGTCACTGACACTGCTCAAAGTTGCGAAATTCTTCGAGGGATGACGCGGGGTTGACCCAAGGCGGGGATCCATCAGCCGGCTTTCCACAAACTTGCACTAATCACTCGTAATAATCCAGTAATCCTACTCACTGCGCCATGTTAGATGTTCTGGGTAATAAGTTCTATATACAGGAGAGAACACAAACACCTGTATAGTTTTGTAGGTTCGGTTTACTGGATAAGAGTATGTACACAGAGGTGGATAGCACTGCTCCCTAGCTAAGGTCCTGGTCAACTACCATAGACGACGTATGGCAAGTGATACATTAGCAGCTTCCATACGTCGCCAGGCACATTAATTAAGCGTGTGGGATATGGTAATAACATTGCCACACGCTGCTAGCTAGGCTGAATAAATATAAATGGAGCACATACATAATATACATACATAGTACATAATCCAGCATACATAATATACATACAGTCTGGACTGTTTCTGAGATGTAAGCTGTGGTCTGACAACCCATCACTACATATCCTTCTTGTCTTGTTCCTTTTTCTTTGTTTCTTGTTCCTTGTACTTTATCATGTGTTTTTTTATTGGGCATGCCATTGCTAACGTCCTGTGTCCTATGTATGCATTCCCGTTTCTCTTACAGTTGAGACAGCCAACATGTGTGTTCTTACATTCAGTGTAGGTATGGTCGTCGCCTGCACAATCTGAGCAGTACTTTTTCTCTTTTTCTGGACAGTCTCTCGTTGTGTGTTCTTCATATTTGTAACAGGAAAAGCAAGTTTGCAGACTGATGAATGTTTTCTTCTTTATTTGATGAGGTGTTACTGACATGTTAAATATTGAAAAGCCCTGTTGTAAAACTTTTTCAGCCATTGAAACTTCTTCGAAGGTAATCTTGAAATCATGAGTGTAGTCTTTTATCTTGATGGCTTCCTCGATCTTCATCCAACTGTTTTGGCGTTCCAGTTCATCTTTCAGATCTTCAGATGTCTTCCTCCCGATCTCTTGGTCGACTTGACGAACGAAAACTGATCTTTTTTCTTTGTGATTTGGTGGCATGACAACAACAAGTCCTTCATTGTAAAATACATCTCTGGCTTCCTTTGAAAGGATTTTGTCTGAGTCAAAGTCATCTTTACAGATTACTTTGAAACCTTCGTTGGTGCTAAATATTCTTGTTTGTGGGACTTGCAATTTGTTGTAAGTGATTTCTGCCACTTTTCCTCTTCCAATAGAGTGTCCCATATCTCTATGTTTTATTCTAATGCTTGTAGTCATCTTCCTTGATTACAGCCCAATCCTACCTATAACACAGGGCTCCTGCCTGGGAGCAGTGACCCCGCCACCCCCCCCCCCTCTTGGACGGGCGTCGGGCTCGAAGGGTTCTGCGCCCAGGTTACCTGTGACTATAGTTATGTCTAAAAAGTTGCCACCTACCGGTGACCCCCGGACAAGGGGTGCCCTGCACTATCACAGGTTCCCTTGCCGGATCGACCGTATCGCTAAGTCCCGCCTCCCGTTCAAGGAACGGAGTGCATGAGGGGGATGAAAAAAGGAAAGAAGAGGACTTAGAGAGTAGAGACAGTCTACCTACCACGCCATGTTCGGTTAGCCAATCAGAGCACCGCAGTAAACGTGCATGTATCACGCCACCGTGGGGCACCACTGATTGGCCAATCCACGACGTAGACGCACGGGTAGTAGTCAAAATTTGGGGAGCCCAAATATATGTTTTTCAGAAGTTGGAATGTTTCGTACAATCTGAGATGGTAATTGCACCGTCGCTATGTTGGGTAAGTACAATCACTAGGATTGAGTGTCCTATCACAACAAAGTTGCAGACTGCTCAAACATACAGCAGAAGAGGCAAGTCTTCACAGCTCCAGGTCCAGCAGTCAGAGGTAGGTCACGGCCACGTGAGGTCTTATATAGCGGGGGTAGGTGTGGCTTGATAGTTGACCTCCGCTATGAAAGGCGGTGCTGGTTGCCGACCTAGACCACGAGGCCCAGGCTGGGGAATTCGAAGAGGGTCGGCTACTCAGCGACAAACGGCGTTTGTAGGGGAGGAATCCACTACACCACGACTGAGCCACGACTGGAGAAACTTACCAGCCAGATCCAGGCTCAAGACTCCCATTAGATGAGATTACCCAACTCTGATTTCCAGGTTGATTAGAGACATTTTCATTTTTAGTTAGTTTTTGTGGGATGTGACAAAACAATAGTATTTCATCTCGACATTGAAGTACATGTTTCGTTAAGATTAAGCCTTGTAGTGGATTTCTCCCCTACAAACGCTGTTTGTCGCTGAGTAGCCGACCCCACCAATTCCCCAGTGTATGCCTCGTGGTCTAGGTCAACCAGCGCCGCCATACATCACGGAGCGGGGGTCAACTACTAAGCCACGCCAACCCCGCTATTTAAGACCTGACCTCGTCGTGATCGCTCTCTTTCTACCTACACCAACCAGCCAGCAACACACCTCCTCCGCCGCTGCCTGGCGGCCCTCGCTCCCGCCGGCGAGCATGGCGACCCACAAGCTGTCCTCCTCTGAGCATCCTCACCAACCAGCTCTCTCTACATCACGCTTGTAACCATGCTGCCTTCCCAGCACCAAGCTGCATTGTACATCCAATACAACATGTATATAGAGAGCACATTGTGAGTTTCCTTTCTCCATCTCATCCTGAGTGTGAACCAAACATCCTGAACCCCACAAATGGTGACCTCGGAGTGACCTGCCTCTTTCTACTTACAGCGGCAGCCAGCAACACCTCCCCCTCGCTCCTCCTCCGCCTGCCTGGCGGTCCTCTCTCCCGCTGGCGAGCATGGCGACCCACAAGCTGTCCTCTGAGCACCCTCACCAACCAGCTCTCTCTACATCACGCTTGTAACCATGCTACCTTCCCAGCACCAAGCTGCATTGTACATCCAATACAACATGTACAGTATATAGAGAGCACATTGTGAGTTTCCTTTCTCCATCCCATCCTGAGTGAACACTAAACAATCTCAAAAACTCCACAGTCTTCTTTAAAGTTTGATTCAATGCGTATTACATTAATGACAAATTATTATCTTGTTTACTAGAATAAAATTGAACCATGTTATTTTTGCTTTTTTAGGATCCTTTCAGTACCTTTTTTTAACACTGCCAATTCGTAAAATAATAGGTATTTATATTTATACCCTATACCCAGGAAGATGTCTTGAATAAAGACGAAAGCTAAGGTACTCCGTTGTTTCCATTTTCCCGTGTGATTTTATCAAGATATATATATATATATATATATATATATATATATATATATATATATATATATATATATATATATATATATATATATATATACACCCTCCTCTGTATATATACACCTTGATTTGTATTACTCTCTCTAGTCTGTACTCACCCCTGAAGATGTGAATTACACGAAAGCGCTTGGGAACTGCGTGTTTTCTTCTTTCCTTGTGGTTATCAGCATATACCTAGA
Source organism: Homarus americanus (assembly GCF_018991925.1). Lineage (NCBI taxonomy): Eukaryota > Metazoa > Arthropoda > Malacostraca > Decapoda > Nephropidae > Homarus > Homarus americanus. The sequence goes on along the minus strand of NW_024735375.1, from coordinate 9,504 downwards.
TCACGCGCACCTCCAGTGATTTACTTGCATATATATATATATATATATATATATATATATATATATATATATATATATATATATATATATATATATATATATATATATATATATATATATATATATATATATATATATATATATATATATATATATTAACCTTAACCAGTGGGGGGGTCGCGGTCATGGCTCGAGGTGCATGATTGGGGTCGCTAGAAAAAAGGTTGGGAACCACTGTGCCATTACAACGTACAGACGACCCGCGCCTTGCACACTGGTTGATCCCGCGGCCAACTATATGCTATGTGGCTCACGCGGTTTCCGCCTGGCTTTCCTGTCTTTCTTATAATAGTGTTTGTCTCTGATGAAAACAAATAAATTCCTGAAATAAGTGAGAGAACGTAAAACAAAAGAGCATTGGACATTTATAAACTCTCTTATACAATAGTTTATATTGCAAAATAAATAGTGTTTACGGATATTAATCTCATAAGAAAGACATGTTGTACTACTTATAGACCGCCACCATTGTATGATTTACCTCTGAGTCTTTTTATGTAAATTGTCCAAAAAGGTGAAGTTTTTCGACATGTTTGAAGATGTAAAAGAGAGAGTAGACTAATCTGACGGTGCCATTTCATTACCAACAATCCCACGACTAAGGTGAGAATTAATCGTCATGTCATGTAAGATATACTGACAGCTTTGTCGGCGGTTCTTGGTCAAGTTGCCTTGCTGTTTAACATTGTTTACCTGTTACTGTCTGCACACAGGTAACTACCCTCCCACGGCCTACGTACTCTGTATACCTACATTGTTTATATTCATGCTGCACCATATTATTATTAGCATTTTTAATTAATGTCGGTGATATAAATTAGGTTTGGTTATTCAGTGAACAGCAGGACGCTGTCCAACGAATTACCCAAAAGTATCCAAAAGTATATTAAATCAGGGTAAAATCTTAACGAATATATGTTTTACATCAATAAAACCTGATTAATAATGTTTTCATTGAAATGTCAAAATAATGAAATAATAAACAGCGAAAAATGCTAAATTCCAAAGAGTCACCTATCCAAAATGGAGATATAATTACCGATGTTTCTGTTACTTTGGGGTATTTAACACAGCCGTAGGATTTACTTTTCGTTAGGTTAGGTTAGGTTAGCGAAGTGCATCACGATGAATCTGAGTTATCTCCCTTGTTCACCAACTCTTTGGAATTCAACGTTCGCCAATACTGAAAGTTTTTCGCTGTTTATTATTTCATCTTACAAATTATTTTTACAAAATTACACTAAAAATATTATTAAACATGTTTTGTGTATGTATAACAGATATTCGTTAAGATTTTACCCTTATTTGCTATACTTTTGGGTACTTTTGGGTAATTCGTGGCTCCCGCAGGAGGTATTTACCGGAATGTTGAGATAGAGAGGTCAAGGTCAGCTGTCATGGGTGTAAGTATACGACTTTTTCTCCTCTTATAATAATGTGTGGTAAAATTTTTCTTGACAATAATGGGGGGTAAATATGCACTTTCACCTCCCACTCTGTTAGAAAGTCAAAAATATATTTTTCTATTGTATTTGTGTGTGTTTAGACCGAATATGACCTTCATTTCCGTCGGAAATTGGCTGTTTTTTATCGTTTTTTTTTTTTCCGTGGGACGTTTTTAAAAAAAAAATAATGGCTAAGCGAATAAAAAATACACCAAAACACACTAGAAAAACAAAAACCAAACCTGACCTAACCTAACTGACTCGCACCATATGATGGCATCACCTATTTCTTACCTTATTGGGCTGGTTCTTGTTCGTCGTTGGATTCTCAGATTCTTACACAATGCCGCATACAGTGTGTTTTTCTTTGCGATATTTACATTCAGTCTTGCACTTATGACACTTTACTGAGGTTGGAAGAACACCATGCGATCGAAAAAATGCTATAGTTTCTTCGTTTTTTCCCAAAACTCGCAATCAGCTCCATATAATTTAAGTGACACCCATCACAGACTTCCATGGTCGGAAATGAATTTGAATTTCAAAATATGAGACCCAAAATAAAAATCGATTTTGATTGGGCCAAAAATACCACGAATTAAACCACAAATCGTTTTAATTGGTTGCCCTCCAAAAAACGCTTTTGATTGGTCGCGTGACGTGTTTGGGAACGCATGCGCGTGATTATTTATGAAGGAGACACGCAGTCTGAGAGGTGAGGTAGGCAATAATGGCGGAAGATTAATGGAAGAAAATAGATAAAATTTTGGTTATGCTATCTCTGTTATTATACATTTGCGACGGCAATGTAATCGATGTAAATGATCTTATAATTAGACGTCTTATTAGAATATGATAATAGATTAGTGGTAGGAATGTGGAATGTGTAAATGCAAAAATACCTAATGGGGGCCTTTGGAACTGCATGATAGACTGGCAGTATTTACCATGTAGCTATGGCAAGATATAGGTCTAATGTGTTAGTGTGTATGTGAGTCTAGAATCAGTCAGTTTGTAGTGTTGACCAACCACGGCTCTTGAGTTGAGCAATGTGTTTTTCTGATGGTTTAGACAATTTTAAGACACTTTTCTTATATGACACTTCCCTCGAAAATGAACTAACCTACTTCGGGTATTATTTTAATTTCGGATCTCCAGGGAATCTTAGGAATTTAACCCTGACCCCTCGGTTAAGTTAGATATAGTTCCTGGGTTCTGTGGCTAGGTTGGGTTAGGTTAGGTTAGGTTGGATATATAAATACAGGAATGACAAAATTAAAGTTTATCTAACCTATGCGTGGAGCTCCGCCCCCTAGATCCCCCGGTTGATTTTTTTTTATTCCAGATTCCAGAGTGTACAGTACAGTACTACGCTTCCAGTGGATGCTGGAGCCCATTAGTGTAGCTGTCATGGAGGATGGAAGGAATTGGTTAAGATCAATAGCTATGGAACACACGAGTTGCTTAGTGTAATTAGTCGGGGAAAAGTTACATTACAATGGTAAGTTTAAGAGGCCATTGTTTGCTGTGTACATTATGTTACAGTACAGTTCTGACTTGTCTAGAGTAGTGAGGTAAATTTCTAGAATGATGCTCCATTGTAAAGGAGTTTTATTGGGATCTTCATCTATATACTGTACAGGGTAACTTTTATATTCTAGGACCCAAAATGATAACTCTATATTAGGACATGCAATAAACAGGAACCTAAAGAGTTTGATCATATCATTGTGAAGGACATAAATACATTTTTGTGATTACACTTTATTCCTACCGATTTTTAGGTTACTGTTTATTGCACTTCCTAAAATGTAAAAATAATTTAAGGTTCTCAAATAAAAATATGACCCTGTATTTGTTATTTGTGATGGATGTAAATTGATGCTCATAACTGTTTGAATCATGAATAACACTAGACAGTGGTAACACACATCAGCCACTGTACCGTAATGTGGCTTTAGAACTTATTAGTTAGTGAAGATTGTTTATGATATACTCCCTGATATCTCCCATGTAACTAGTTAAGAGATAAATGAATATTTTAGTAAAAAATGGCATGTAATACTGAATATGCTGGTGTGTGTGTGTGTGAACGGAAAGATGTTAAGATGGACACTTAGACACTGATTTTAACAGATATTCATCATCATCAATGTTTTATATCCATTTCCTATGCTTCCATGGGTTAGCCACAATTTTGTTGTCAGATCCCCATTCTGCATTTTAATTAGCACTTTTGTTATCAATTTCCACAGAGGCGGAGCCATGCCCCAAGTCAGTTGCTTAAACGGAAGAATGACTGTGGTTTCACAATTGGCCCAAAAGTGGCTGTTAGCCAGTCAGATTCTAAGAGGCAAAAGGTGGCAGAAAAGGCAGGCCCAGGGCTCCTGGTCTCTCCCTATCGGGCTCCTCTTGTACCAATTGTTAATACTCCGACAGGACAAACTTCTTCTCATGTAAGATCACATCCATAGAAGTGCACCACTTCTCCTCTTAATGTATTTTTACCCAAAGTTTATCGTCTCTAGCTTATTTTACTAATGTAGTTAAAAAAGTTGTAATATTAAAGGCATGGGAATCTCCTTTTAAATTTCTGAGCAGGATCACAGACTAATGATAAATTCATTGCTGTTTTATAAAGGTAGCTATTTATGCATTTGCCTTGTATAGTACTGTATGTCTGCAACTGTGTTTAGGAATTACTATATGCAACTTTAGCCTTTTCTTGTCATCTTTTGAACTTGTACTATTATCTTAGGTATCATTTCCTCTAACTCTTTGCTGTTTATGTAGCTGTTTCTTGAGCTTCCCCAGGCTAAAGATTAATTTTTTCTCATTTGTAACACTTATCATGTACAGTCACGGTCAAAAGTCCTGTCGCCTTTTCTGCTGCTCCATGAACCCTGAGATTCAGACTCATGAACCTGAAGCAGTAGACACTGATGCATTATGATGCATTATTCTGTCCATAAATGCTTGAGATTCACGAGTCTTAATCTTGGGGTTCATGGAGCAGCAAAATCGGCAACAGGACTTTTGTTCACGACTGTGCATAGTGGGATACTGTACAGGTATAGACAGTATTTTATGTTGTTGCTGTAACTGCTAATACAAAAATTTCCTTTTATCAGGAGGATTTGATTCGGAAAATTCTCGCCAAGCCATTTAAGATTCCCATCCCTAATTATGTAAGTCGAGGATCTCGATGCTTGGGGATCCGTCGTAATGGTGTGAGGCGACCATTGCATGACCCTGATGAACCTGGTGCCCTGGTGCTTTACTCCCCGGCTGTCTTGTCCGCTCAAGAGAAGCTCACGGCCAACCTGTACGTATATCGCACTACATACTACTGTACTATTTATTGGTTGTTTTTACTGCAAGATATTTAGGATTTATCACAGTTGTTATGAGGGTCTTGACTTCAGGAATGTGCACTCAAATTCTAATTAATAATGATGAGAAGTGTTAAGAGTGTAGCCTGAAGGAATCATATATGCCAAATTAGATGTACAGGCAAACCCCGTTATTCATAGCCTTGGTATTTGTAACCCCGTTTATCCGCAATCAATTTATTGTTACCCATTTCCACTATTCGCGATGGTTGCCCCATTTATTCGCAAATTCTTGCGAGCAAAAGTTTTGAACCGCACGCCTCAACTGTAGCGTAGGACAGCGTGTGTACATATTCCTCCGTCATACACCCCCGCTCGCCTCAGTCTCTCACATGCTGGCGTGTAGTTTTGTGTAATCTCGCAGTTGTGTTTTGTGTGATCTCGCAATGCCTAAGCGACCAGCTGCTAAAACTCCCAGCAATGTTACCAAGAGATCACGTGTGGCAGTTACGTTGGACATGAAATTGGATATCGTAAAAAGACATGAACACGGAGAAGGAACGTCAGTGATTGGGCGCGTGCACGGCTTGGCTCCCTCTACGGTGCATTCTATAGTTAAAAGCGCCGACAAGATCAAGGAGATGGCCAGGTCTGCAACACCACTGACGGCTACGAAGATGACGAGATTCCGTGATGCTGAGATAGAGTATGGAGCGGATGTTGAGAACATGGATTGATGACCAGACCCAGCACCTTAAAACACCTTTATTGCAATGCATGATTCAACAGAAGGCAGTGGAGAACAACAGATTTCGGTGCAAATTGACAGCGATAATGAGAGTGAGGTGGCTGACGACCCTGACAGTGATCATGAGAGTGAGGTGGCTGATGACCTCAGCCTCCTCTCACCCCAGTAAACCTTCACCCTCTCCCCTAATGCCAACTTCAGCAAGCAAGCAACACAGCACATCAGAGGTAAATTAACAGTACGTTTAAAACTTACCTCACACACCGACACACATAAACATTCAAACACACACACACACACACACACTCAAACATGTAAAGTATACTGTACTTGTAAACATATACACCTAATAAACTCAAAGTGTTTGTTATTGATGTTTATTTGATATTATGCCCTTGTTTCTTTATCTATTTTATGTTCTATATGTATTTACATTATTTCTTATGGGAGAAATTGCTCCGCTATTCGCAATTTCGATATTCGCAATGAGTTTCATGCCCGTAACCTTTGCGATAAGTGAGGCAGCCCTGTATTTAGATGCATTTCGTTTCGTGAATTTTTATAGATTAGATAGGAAGTAACTTTTATGATCACAGCTTGATATGTGTTGTATAATATGATCTGTTTGAAAGTTTTTCTAATTATATAAGATGTAACTACAAAACTTTATTTGTTAATAGAAGTTTTTGAGTAACTTTTTTTCCTACTCTCAGGGAGAAGCAGGAAGTAGCAGTTGTGGTTGACCCAATGCTCTCTGCTGTCTTGCGTCCTCACCAGCGAGAGGTATGTAGTAATTGTCTGAGTATTTGTGTTACCCATTATATAAAGTTACTGCCATTATATTCAATTTAAATAACCCTTATACTGTACAGTATACATTTTTATGTACACACGATCAAGAAAGTATTTGTGCACATATCGCGTGAAACATTTTGACACCACAGACGATGGATATTGCAAAATGTTGTTATATCACTTGCTAGCAAAATTTCCAGCTTTATCCATAGAAAGTATTGTTATTATATGCATATTCAGAAGAAAATCGAGTAATCTTGCAAACAATGAGTAGCGTGGTTCATGTTGGTTATTTTTTTAATTTAAATTTTGCCGCTTAGTAGGAATTTATTGTGCACCCCCACGCTCATCCTGTGAGCAGCAGCACAAAAGGATTACAGAGTAGAGGTCACAAAGGGTGTGTATAACAGTCCCCAATGGTCAGGATATTATGGCATTGAATGTTAGAGTACAATACAGTATATCAAATAAATTCTATGTTTAGTTCTGTACATAGAGGGTGATTTATTTGCAACTACACGAATACTCGTACAGCCGTGTGAAGCAATATGTCTGGCCACACACTTTATTATTCACATTTGCAAGGTATTCAAACACATTGTGTGTTTGGTTCTATACATGGGAAATGATATAGCTGCGGAGTGCAAAAAAATGGATGCAATCTTAATTTGTTGGCTATAGTATTACCATTAGAGATGAAGTGTGCTATTTCACACACAGTTTGCTTGGACCTGTCCCTAAAAGGTTCTATCTTCACACACTTTACACTTAGTTTTGTCCACATCTGCTTGGTAAACAATGGATTGACTATTTCTTGTTTGAACTTGTTTACTTGAGTTAAATTCATCAACAAATTATTTCCTATTATTAGTTTTAAGGGTTCTTTTTGACAGACCCAAATTGTATTCAACAGTGTCTTTGTTAGATGTGAGTTTGGCGAGGGCATCAACTCTGTATGTTCTTTGAGGCCTATGTGAGAGGGGATCCACAACAGTTTGATCTTGACACCCCGGTCAACAAGGTATGCATATTTGTGTCTGGCTTCAGAGACAAGCACATGACAACTTGAGTTGAGGGTGTCAAGGGCAAGTAGTGAGGATAGTGAATCAGTATATATAATGCAAAATGTTGCCATGGGATGCAACCACCTGCCTTAGTGTAAACAAGCACTACAGGTATATGCATCACGCGTGTCTCAGTTCATGTTGGTCAGTCGTTGTGTGCACATCTACAGTCTACCCCGCAAGCTTTTTCCACTTGTTTTTCCATCATTGCCCAGTGTTTTGTTTTGTTTATCCCACTGGAGGTGTCCCTCATATTTTGTAAAATCTCCTATTACTTTAAATTAGTATCACGTTTTTACTGTACAGTGCTGTATTGATCATTTAGGAAATCATTGGACCCACATGGACAAAAAATTTTTTTTATCATGTGTACAGTAGATCCTCCAAAATATCTGTCACTTTAAAGTCCTTAAACTGTACAGGGTTCCCCGGGTTACGAATTGGTTCCGTTCCTGAAGACTTTGTTGAATCGGATTTGTACGTAAGTTGGAACACATGACTAAATACAGTAAATGAAAGTAAAAAATAAGTCATCAGGTAAATAAAATAATGTAAATTTCAAGTTTAACCTCGTTCGTATCGGCGGGCATTCGTAAGTCGGGGACCCTCTGTACAGTAAACTCTCTGGATAACAGACAAATTTGGCAGACATCTTGGTTGCTAAAGTGAAAAGTCTGTTAAAACCTATGTTTGACAATGTTTGCTAATCCCAATAAACATTCTGTTAGCCAGAGAGGCCGTACCGGAGTCTCAGTTTGTAAGAGTGGCCCAATCTGTAAACACCACCTCCGTTGTACTCCACTGTGTGGTCACAAACTGTTACAATATACAAGACATTTTAAGTGTACTGTATACTTGAGTGTAGTATGTAAAAAGTTACAGCGAGTGCACAATACTGTTCAGTGATTTAACCCGTAAAATGTCACATATTATACATACACGGTTAACCCCCCCCCCCACCCCCCAGGTTGGGTAAAGTAATACATATATATATTTTTTTTATGGCCCAAACACCCCAAAATGACCTAAGAAAACAAGAAATACTAGTAGAAGTGGCAACTCGCCTTGTTTAAAATGCTGATTGCCATTTAAATCCTGCAGGTGCAGTATTGTCAAGTCTACTGGCTCCCAGTCCTGTCACAGTACAGCATGCCCTTAAAATTCGCAGGGGTTTGGGTTTCAAAATGGCCGTGAATAGCCAAATCCGCAAATATAATTTGTTGATGGGGGTGGGGGTGGCAACTTAGGTAAGTGCATAAGTGTGAAAACATCGTCATTTCTGTACATAAGAATATGAAAGCAACACTTTATTACTGTTCATATATGTTCTAAATAATACAGTACTTACTAATGTAAAACCAAAATTCTACTCACCAATGGTGGTAAAGTCTAAAACATAAGGACAGCCAGTGAATGTTGTGGGAGTTTTCAATCAGATGACGAAGTCATCAGGTTCAGCTCTGGCTGAAGCTGTGGCTTTCCATAAAGATGTCATAGCTGTTGCTGAAGCTGCTTATGTTGCTGAATTTGATGGTGTAGCTTAAGTTGATGGTTTAGGCCTTCGAATAATAAAGCTGTAAAAAGAACCTTGCACAGCTGCTTTCTTTTCTTATTATACATCTTAGGTCGAGGTCATATGCATTTTTCATGTCCCTGTTAATTTTAATGCTTTGTTCTGTTAATGGATCCACTTCAGAAAATATGTTCATTGCTTGCTTCATATATTATCCACAAACACCTCTCACCTTTTTCATATCGTTTTAACATTTCTAGTTTCTTGGCTAAGCTTATACACTTTCTTTTAGCTTTTGAACCAACACTACCATTACTTGCTCTCTTGCTCATGTTGAATAGGGATGCAAAATGCTGTAAGAAACCTGAGAATGTTTTTCTCCTTTTCCTGTTCAGATGCGTGAAAACAAAAGGCCCGCCAAGTTGCGTCACCACTCACAAGCCCAGTAGCCTCTGTGCGCATGGCGTGTTTTTTTATTTTTTATGATACATATCGGGATTTTGTTATTATTTACAGTACAGTATAGTAAAATTTAATTTAATTTAAA
>NW_024735374.1:0-14763 GCF_018991925.1 Homarus americanus | reverse complement strand
AATATTCAATTGATATATACAATCGTACCAAAGGAGAGGAAAATATTTTATTTCCTACTTGTACCTAGTCTAAGGAATCTCATTGTTTATATTACAAAAACTGAAAGATGAGAATTTGTTCATTAGTTCATATAATACAAGTTCCTAATTTTATCCACATACATTGAGAAATATCCCATGTACTAATAAAACAAGTCATGATGCTATACACTGTAGAGCCGGACATATTTATGACCCCTACAGGTAATTCATCATATCAGACTGCTGTACTGTTAAGGTGTCAGGTGCCATTAACAACTAAGAGTGACAACAGACAATAAAAGGTGGCTTATTATTATAATACAAAATAGTTATATTTATGTGTCTTAATGCAACGTCATCCTTAAGGGAAGTGAATCCTGAAGCGTAGCAGTAGTTAATTTTCTTTCAATTATGAAATTATGATCAATCTGTAAGTGGTATAGATGGTAACAAGTGATCGTGGGCCCGGCTGCTGGCACGAGGAACAACATTGATGGCCATTAAAAGTTTAGATTGTTTAGGCCGAAATACTTTTAGTTACGAAACACTGCTAGCATGTATTGGCAAGGGCAGCCCGGAACCGTCAGGAACTCCGCCGATTGGATCCCATAGGCCACCCTTCTTCGCCAATCTCCTGAGGTGCTGAGGCAACTGAGGGTCTTCAGGACTCCGCCGAGAGGGCCAGAACAGCCATCCTCACGCCCCCAAGGAGTGATGCTAGCGAAGGTCCCGCTAGACCCCCGAGTAAGGTTGAGACTTTTCCTCTATTTCTCTTTAAGACAGAGAGGCAACACTGGCTCAGGTTTATTTTGTGAGATGCATAAGTATAGGAGTCAACCTGAGACGTTAGTCAGCTGGTGCACAAGTTTTGAATTACAATCACAAGTACTGATATTTCATTATTTCTATTATCCTCGCTGGGTGGGAGATATAAACTAATGTTATAGTTATATTGTCCTAAGTAACTTTTATAAAGTATATAGGCATATAGTCCCCAGTAATTCATGTAATGTTATAAGGCTTGTAGTCCCTAGTAACTTATTGCCGGATGCTTCCTCATTATGGTATAAGTAATATTAACATTAATTACCACTGGTTAGAGGTCTGGTGTAGATGTTTCATAGTTTAATATTTATAAACAGGCAGCTAATGAGGTGATAATCTTCACGGCCAGGAGGAGTGGTACTGACAGCCCGACGGTGTGTTCAGTGTATCAGAGGACTGTATCTGTTAACATATAGCATGAGACTTGGCCTGCTGCTGTACTGTGGCCCTGACAAGATCATGTAGTGCGGGACATCACCAGATACTCCTGCGTTGGCCTCAGACATATTCCCAAATTGATGCTGTGTCCTTTTACTGGTGGGTAGTGGACATGTTACTGCTCCAGTAGACATAAATTATAAATTATTTATTTCACGTTAGTGGGAGTAGTAAAAGTTACCTTATATTCAGAGTAAAGGATATATAATGCCATAGGCATGATAGGTAAGGTAGAATGTAAACCAGCTTATTCATGCAACCCGTCGTCACCTCCTCCAACATTCATCCGGCGCATATAGAGCGACGACATCCACTCCTACGTGTCATCCATCAGTCTAAGTAAAATAATGATTACCACATCCACAGTGGATTATATAGCACACACACACATAATAATGGAAGCCCCTCGAAATCGAGGATGGCCGGCCCAAGGGCCTCCTAGGCGTGAATTTGTTAAAGTGTAGAAACTGTCGCCAACACAACTACCTCACCCTAAGTTAACGAGCTGCATGACCCAGTGTCAAGGAATAGTCCGAGAAGACTGGACAGCTCGCCAACTGCACTGGCTAACCATTACCCCGGAACACGATCCGCAAATCGATTAACATCCAGGGTACCAATTACTGCTGGGTAGACAGAGGCAAATGGCGTAAAGAAACTTGCCCATAGTTTCACCCTTCCCGAGGATCGAACTCGGGCAGGATGCTGACCATTTCACCACAGGTCACACACACACACACACACACAAGACCCACGTCAATAACTCACCACTTATTACGTGGAGGATCCCTCAGGAGGCTCCTACAGTGTGTTGCCACTTTATCATCAACCAACTTACACACTATCATACTGCTCCTGGAAGACACTGAATACACCGTCGGGCTTTCAGCACAACTCCTCCTGGCCGTGAAGATCATCACTTCATTATGCTGACTGTATATAAATATGAAACATCTACGTCACACTTCTTATTGACTTTCTGCCTCATTTTTACACAATTGCAGGTCACAATTGTTTCTTTTACCTTGACAACACAACATACATATAATGTTTCTCTCTTTTATTATTATTATTATTATTATTATTATTATTATTATTATTATTATTATTATTATTATTATTATTATTATTATTATTATTATTATTATTATTATATTTTCGCCCCCCAGGCCCTGATGTGGGTCATTGACCTGTGACCTGAGTAATCCCGTAAAAAAACTGTGAAGAATATGTCAATAAGTTACTGGGGGACTGTATACCGATAACATTACATGAGTTACTGGTGCCTATAATTATAACTATAACATTAGTTTATATCTCCCACCCAGCGAGGATAATAGAAATAATGAAATATGAGTACTTGTGATCGTAATTCAAAACTTGTGCACCAGCTGACTAACGTCTCAGGTTGACTCACTGTATCTCCTTAACTCACAGAAACAAACACCAAAGTCTAAGTGTGTTGTGGACGACACTATAAAATAAGTAATAATATATCAAGATATGACAGAAGATACTCTTAGCGTCACTAGCCAGTGTTGCCTCTCTGTCTTAAAGAGAAATAGAGGAAAAGTCTCAACTTTACTCGGGGGTCCAGCGGGACCTTCGCTAGCATCACTCGTTGGGGGCGTGAGGACGGCTGTTCTGGCCCTCTTGGCGGAGTCCTGAAGACCCCCAGTTGCCTCAGCACCTAAGGAGATTGGCGAAGAAGGGTGGCCTATGGGATCCAATCGGCGGAGTTCCTGACGGTTCCGGGCTGCCCTTGCCAATACATGCTAGTAGTGTTTCGTAAGTAAAAGTATTTCGGCCTAAACAATCTAAATTTTTAATGGCCATCAATGTTGTTCCTCGTGCCAGCAGCCTGGAGGCCATTGGTTCATCTCTACACCCGTGGGAACAACTAAGTCGGTTGTGTACAACAGCGTCAGAGAATTATAGCAGCCTTACAGTATGAACGGCACCAGTGTCTTAAGGCTCATTAAGGCATCACGTATCGGTTAATACAAAAGGTGTTACCAAGTTAATGGCCGACAATCCAATTTTTATTGTCATTTTTCCTTCTGATTTTTTTACACTTTAGTTTACATTTGTATTAAATTTAACACTTACTGTCATTTTTTCCTTACAGTAATACATACAAATGAAAAGCTTCATACAAAACATAACGTAACGTAACGTAACGTAACCTGCTTTAGGTATATTGGAATATCTTATGAGTGTAAATGACGTCTTATATGAAACAGTGATAATATTATTATGTGTAAATTAATTTACATTATTATAACAATAAAAAGTATTCCTTTACCCCTACTTAGCGGACACACACACTGGCCATAGGTGACCATGTAGGTCTTCATATTAGGTCCACGTGAATAGTTTAAGTAACTTAACCTTAAGGAATATTACTTAACTCTGATCTTTATAAACACTGGATGATCATGACGCGTTATATGATATATTCAAAACAATGTAAATGTCAACATAAGTTTGGGAGAAAAACAACTAAATCTAAAGTTACTTAAAACAACAGTAAAGACTTAAACTGTACACATGAGACGAAAACAAATATCATAGTAATAAATGTAAGTAATAAATAACTAATTAAACCCTGAAACTAAATACGTATATTTAAATGTTCTTTGTCTTTTATATTATATTGTTAACACAGTAATGACTTTAACACACATTGAAACAATTAAAAGAAAAAAGAAAAAAAACACCGATCAACCTCGACCCGGAGGGCCAGATGACCCCTGGACAGCTCTGAGCTTGACCAGCACGTTCGTGTTTATATTATTATCTCGACTGAATTATATTACAAAGTCACTTATGAGTTTTACAATGATGTTTTGATAATATTTACTTATTCTCACCTAAATGTTAACAACTAGCGTATTAAAGAATACGACCACAACTAAATAAAGGCGGAAATTCACGGAGGTAACTTGGTGTAACTGGCTAGACTCCCCGAGGTGCCACAGACCTGCCATCGTCTAGTAGTTTTTCATCGTGTAGCACAACTGAGGCTATACATACGAACACGTTTACTATATAGCTGGAGTATTTTACACGTTTCTTATACAGCCACTACTGAGAGAGGGGGAGGGAGGGACGGAAGGGGGCTACACGATGAACCCATAAATCAGGTATAGCTTGTCGAGGACGGGCTACGGGGCAATGTAAGCAATGGGGCTACTAAGACTATAGGTATAGGCTCCAAGTCCACGCCAGGCCAGGCCTGAGATGATGACGTCACTAGCAGCGTCCTCAGCGGATATTACACGACTTGTATCTCTCGTCCATCTCTCCCTGGGTGAGGAGGAGGAAGGGGGGAGGGGGAAGAGGAGGAGGAGGAGGAGGGAGGAGGGAGGAGGGGGAGGAGGAGGGAGGGGGGAGGAGGAGGACTGGGGAGGAGGGGGAGGGGGGGAAGGGAAGAAGGAGAGGAGGGGAGGGGGGAGGAGGGGAGGGGAGGAGGAGGGGGAGGAGGAGGAGGAGGAGGGGAAGGGGCAGGGGGGGAGGAGGAGGGGAGGGGAGGGAGGAGGGGAGGTGGAGGAGGAGGAGGGGAGGAGAGGGGAGGGAAAAGGCAGGGGAGACAGGAGAGGGAAGGAGGGAGGAGGAGGAGGAGGGGGAGGAGGAGAAGGGGAGGAGGAGGGGAAAGGGCAGGAGAGGGGAGGGGGGAGGAGGGGGAGGGAAGGAAGGGGAGGAGGAGGAGGAGGGGAGGGGAAGGAAGGGGGAGAGGGGAGGGGTATGAGGGGGGAGGAGGGGGTGAGGAGGGGAGGGGGGTGAAGGGGAGGAGGGGAGGGGGAAGGAGGGGGAGGAGGGGGGAGGAGGAGGGGGAGGGGAGGAGGGAGGGAAGAGGGGAGGGGGAGGAGAGGGGAGAAGGAGGGGAGGGGAAGGAGGGGGAGGGGAGGAGAAGAGGGGAGGGGGGGGAGGGAGGAGAGGAAGGAGGGGGAGGACAAGGAGGAAGGAAGGGAGGGAGGAGGAGGGGAGGGGAGGGGAAGGGAGGGGAGGAGGGGAAGGAGGAGGGGGGGAGGAGGAGGGGAGGAGGGGGGGAGGAGGAGAGGGAGGAGGGGGGAGGGGAAGGAGGGGGAGGAGGAGGAAAAGAGGAGGAAGAAGAGGAGGGACGTAAAGGGGAAGAGGAAGAAGAGGCGGAGGAAGGAGAAGGAAGAAGATAAGGAGTAGGAGGAAAGTGAGAGAGAAGGAAGAAAGAAGGAGGAGAAAGAGGAGAGAAAAGAAAGAAGATGGAAGAAAGACAGAGAAGGGGAGGGGAGAGGAATGGACACAAAGCGAACAGTAACAAGTTTCAGTGTTGGTGGTGGTGGTGGTGGTGGTGGTGATAACATCAGTGGTCACCTTAGTAGTAGTATTAGTGGTGATTATAAGTGGTGCTGATGACGTGGTGGTGAGTGGTGATACGTGGTGGTAGTCACAGAAATGGTGGTGGTAGTGATGATAATAGCAGTGGTAGCGGTGGCAGTAGTAGTGGTGGTGATAATAGCAATGGTCACACAGTCGTGTCGTAACTGGCTGGCGGGTCTCAGGTTACACAGGTGACATGTCGGGGCGGAAGGGGACAGAACAAAGCCTCGGCATCCGTCACCCCTTCCTTCCCTCCCAGACAGTTAACAGTCACAAAACGTCTCGACCTGTAAATACCTCAGCCCTGGGAACACTCGCAGAAACCGGAGAGAGTCCCTGAGAAAACCCTGTAGAAACCGCCGTGGCCCGAGGGATGGACTAGCCGAGAAAATCATAACGAATTTCAGGAAAGCTCTTTTGGCTCCACCCGTCCGTCCGCCTCATGGGAAAAGGTTTTCTTTGCCATTTTAAAAGATTTGGAGCCACAATGAGGGATTTTTCACCGCTAAGGGTAAGGGTTAGAGGAGGTGGTGGGGGAGGGGGGGATGAGAGAAGGGGAGGGGGTGAAGGGAGGGGAAGGAGTGTATAGGGGGAGGTAGTGAAGAAGGAGGGGGTGGACGGTGGTATCCCACACACCCACTTATGTAATGGAGGTTTAGAATGCACTACCAAACACACTTATCATATACGCCTCAAAAATATTATCACATCATCAATAACTAATAAAACACAAGACTTGGTGAGTTATGTGTGAAGGGGATCATTCAGGTGGTGTGATAATACAATGTAAGAGAGAAACTTCACTAAATGGAGGAGGAGACACACACGTCCTCCCCATGGCTCCCACACACTCGCCGATAAATCACGTTCCGACTTCTTTATAAGGACCTTCCTGTTACCTGAATAACCCGGCAGCTGCAGCCTCAACCAATGGGGCGCCGCGCATTACCGCCGGCCTCCAATAATTACACCACATCCAGGAAAGGGGCGGGTTTTGGGATTGATAAAAAACGCGCCATTCCCACTCTCGCGTGTGATTGGGCGAGGAAGGAAGATGATAAAAAGAGGCGACTGTGATTGGCTGGCACCGCGGGTAATCACATATGACATGATGAAGATGATGATGGTGTTGCGATATGAGGAAGGTGTGTACTAGTGTATGGTTGGTGGTGGCGGTAGTGGTGACTGGCATGTGTGACGTGTGTGTGTGTTGGCTACTGATGGCGACCCTCTACACTGCCCCTGTTCCACAATCACCCCCACCGCGCCTCACCATCGCTCCACACTACCCTCCCATAACATATAATTACAGTATATGAGTTATTAATAACAGCAATTTAGTATTTATTATAGTTTTTCGTATAGAGAAAAACACGTAAAAACAACATAGGATAAACTGGACAGTGTCAGATTGTGGGTGTCGGGAAACGTTGGAAGTGTGTAGTAGTAATAATAATTAACGGTTTATTGAAAAATATGGCAGGCAAAAAACTGAAAATATAACTAAACAGAGATGAGAGGGTCACTTTGTTGTCACGAAATACACAAGTAATATTAGTGGTAAATAATATTACTTGTATATGATGACAAGGAGGACTGGATCTTTTAACAGTTTCAGAACAGTTACGGTACTAAAGTGAGATAGACAAGGAGTGACTACACCAACACCCCCCACAAACCACCCCTCACCAACATACCGCACTACAACTACGTCAGAAATTATAAGACGCACTACAACTACGTCAGAAATTATAAGACGCACTACAACTACGTCAGAATGTATATACTGTAACGCACTACATTTACGTCATGTGTGTTTTAGATGCACTACAGCTACGTCAGAATGTATATAACGCACTACATCTACCTTCAAGAGTGTTTTAGTCTTTTAGACACACTACAACTACGTCAGAAGGTATATATAACGCACTACAACCACGTCAGGAGTGTTTTAGATGCACTACAACTACGTCAGATGCATGAGGCACACTACAACTATGTCAGATGCATGACACACTACAACTACGTCAGATGCATGATACACTACAACTACGTCAGATGCATGGCACACTACAACTACGTCAGATGCATGACACACTACAACTACGTCCTAATGCATGATACACACTACAACTACGTCAGAATGCATGAGACACACTACAACTACTTCAGAATGCATGAAGCACACTACAACTACGTCAAATGCATGACACACTACACCTACGTCAGATGCATGACACACTACAACTACGTCCTAATGCATGAGACGCACTACAACTTCGTCAGAATACATGAGACGCACTACAACTACGTCAGAATACATGAGACGCACTACAACTACGTCCTAATGCATGAGACACACTACAACTACGTCAAATACATGAGACGTACTACAACTACGTCCTTATGCATGAGACACACTACAACTATGTCAGAATACATGAGACACACTACAACTACGTCCTAATACATGACACACACTACAACTACGTCAGAATACATGAGACGCACTACAACTACGTCAGAATACATGAGACGCACTACAACTACGTCAGATGCATGAGACGCACTACAACTCCGTCAGTTGCATGAGACGCACTACAACTACGTCAGTTGCATGAGACGCACTACAACTACGTCAGGATGCATGAGACGCACTACAAGTCCGTCAGTTGCATGAGACGCACTACAACTACGTCAGTTGCATGAGATGCACTACAACTACGTCAGGATGCATGAGACACACTACAACTACGTCAGAATACATGAGACGCACTACAACTACGTCAGAATACATGAGACGCACTACAACTACGTCAGAATACATGAGACGCACTACAACTACGTCAGAATACATGAGACGCACTACAACTACGTCCTAATGCATGAAACACACTACAACTACGTGAGAATACATGAGACGCACTACAACTACGCCAGATGCATGAGACGTACTACAACTACGTCAGAATGCATGAGACGCAGTAATCTTATATACAGATAACCTGGAGGAGACCCTAATATATCAATACTAATAACAATAATGTTGTCAGATCATATTACTGATTTTTTCCGATATGTTGGTAGCCCTGATAGCTGCCTGACGTCATCAATTAGTGTTAAAAAGTAGGCACAATATTTCCGTGTTCTTGAGATATATTTTAAGTGTACTTGGAAAGGTTCATAATAAACGCTATGTTAACAAAAACTTATAACTTTTATATGTTAATGTAAGTTTCTGTCATTTATAGTGGGTTTGGTTACCAGAATATCACTTAATTATAAAAGTAATATATCGTGTATGTCCGTGTTAACTGAAATCATTACTTTAATCTGTATATTTTAACTAATACGCGCCTGTATACTTGAAATTATTAATAGTTTCGGAGCAATATTATAGTATTGATATGTCAAAAGTAAATAGTTCGTTCCAAAATTCACGCTCGGGTGTGTGACTATGTTATTACTCAAAGAAAAATTATGTCCACTAGTAATCCTTCAGATACACATAACTGGGTTAAAACATTCATATTTTTCGTAGATAAAGGTTGGCAGATAACATACTGTAATACTAGGAAAGCGTACATTAATGACAAAGTATTCTCATACAGCCACTTATTATCATTCTCGTATATATCCGATAATACTGTGGCAAGATGTAAAAAAAAAAAATTAGCGAAATTAAAACCAATTCCTCTCTCCCCCCCTCCTCCACACACAAGTGCATAGGGTCACCTCAGTAACGGACGAAGAAACACACCTCAACCACAAGACCATTTTATTCCCCGACGTTTACGTGCATCCCACTCCTCAGCTGAAGCCATAAGTCCTGACCTGAGTGGGTACCTTGATGTACCGAATGCCTTGACATAACGTATATATCAAACTACGGGAACTGTTTACATATAACATAAGGTATTTTCTTAAGCACACACCTAGATAAACGAAACTGAAGGAAGGTCAATTATAATACATTTTAACACTAACTCATAACTCTGAGGAGAGGGGCTAAAAATTATAAGCTTTTCGTTCAGTGAAGGTTTTATGTGGAGGATCGAGGTGGAGAGATGACAGACCACACAGGTCTGATGTAAAGGCTGTCATGTGTGAAGAGGTCCACACACACACACACACACACATACACACACACACACACACACACACACACACATACACACACAGAAATTGAAAAACAAAATTAGCCTTCAAATACCTTTTTAATACACCCAGTAACTCTCTTAATGTAAATAACCGAAATAATGTCAGGGGGATGTTTAGGGGAGGTGGTGTGACGTAAGGGGACGTAGGGGAGGGGAGGTCTCTGTGCACTGGACAGAGGATAGGGGACAGTTGCACCGCCACACTGTTGTGTTAAGTAAGAAATACTCAAGATCTGAATGCTAATACTTACCATTTGGTTGTAGTGTCATTGAGATAAATAACATAACATTATTACAGCCTGTCTGCTATAGTATGTGGACATTAGTCATGCTCTTCATGTCAACTTTGGGATAAACCTGAGCCATGACGAAATGTGCCGAGGCATGAAGAGAAATTGTATTTATGAGTGTTTTTTTTGTGTACGCTACAAAAATATACTATACAATATAAATAGTGAAAATATGTGTGTAATGATCAGAGGTGATGCATTTCCTGTTTCGTAAGTGAGATTTGGTAAACAAGTAGAAAATTAGGTGATTGGACAGAAATGCGGCAGGCAAGACTATTGACTTTGTCTCACAATCCTAGGCACCACGCCACCACCACACCACACTCCATAAAGCCTGGCACTATAACACCTTAGACTTTGCTTGAGGATAAATAAAGTGGTAGATTTTTTCCTTTTTCAGCATTACATTGTCACTGCAGGACAGGTATTATTTACTCCACGTTAGGTGAATGAAAAGCGTCCATACTACACTAATTATCTATGTTAACGTTGCCGGGCACATGTATGGAGACAAATTATATCATTGTGGTCCCAGGCTACTGTGTGCACCTCTTGTCTCACCGAGTAACTTAGAGGCTTCAGATTCACGTTCAGATACTTGCGGGAGTTCACACCTCACGGAAAGAATGGATTGACAACGCTGAGTGTACTAGTCGGAAATGTCCCCAACTGTACATAAAAAAATGAGATACTTTGGTTATATAATTAGGGACGAGGGGATAATAACAGAAATATTAATGGACAAAGTTGAGGGTAAGAGGGCCAGAGGAAGGCAACGACTGGGGTGGATGATGAAATTAAAACCTTGGGGGGGATTGTTAAAAACAGTACGAAAAGTTTAGAGTGGAGGACTGTGGTCGCCAACCCTCATATATATGAGGCCGGTACACTTGATTGACTGAGGTTAGGTTCTTGTCATTTTTTTTTATTTGGTAAAAATTTATTTCCTCCGCCATTTTTGGGATGTTCTTAATTAAACTGAAGTAGTTTTCTTCTATTGGAATGTTTCCTAACTTGGCTCCTTAACCCGGGCACCCGTTCTTAAAAATTACTCCTAACATTTCTGTGATAATTAAATTAGGTTAGGTTTAATTTCGTCAGCGTTTTGCGTGTTTTACCTCACGATTTCCCTTTACCTCAAAGCCCTGCCCACTCTGTGCGATAAAAATAAAATTTTCAAGTGAAATCTCAAAGTATAAAAAAAATCGAAAAATATAAAATTCCGACGAAAATGCAATAAAGTAACCTTTTTCGAATCTTTTCCAAGTAAGGTTAGGTTAGGTTTGGTTATATTAGGTAATGTTAGATTAGGTAGGTTTAGTTGGTTGGTTTAGTTTGTTTTAATGTAAGTGTATGATACTGCAGGTACCATGGTGCTAAAGACTGCGATAATGATCTTAACCATTATTAAAATTAATTATTCATGACAAATTTCGGACAACAATGTAGGTTCTGGTTCTAACCATGACTAAACTGGTAATGACGATAAGCAAAACCACCCAACCAAATTCAACTTTAAAATATCTCAAGATCTTTAGGTTTGGTTTAATTGGTTCGTTTTGTCATGTTGTCATTAAGGCCGCGCCCAAAAACACATCGTTGCCAAAAATATGCACTAATGACTGTTTGCACTTACGGTATGACTAAGTGGTACAGGTGCTGGTGGTGGGTGGTCATGTCCTCAGTGACTCGAGAGACTTGTCATTCATGTTTTTTACTTCTCTTAAAGTGGGTTTGTGCCTATAATCCCCTTGCCAGGTTAGTGTCCTCGTCAGTCAGTTCGAAGGCAGGGAAAAATTACTTCTCTTGTGAATGTGGATCACGTAAGCCTGGCGAGTTGTTAAGGTCAGTATGGATACAACATAGTGAGAGTTAAGCTTTTTGTAGGTATACAAGGTAATGTGATCAATACTACACTCGACCACCTTTACTTCCCCAACAGCAAAGTTAGGAAAACACATCCACAACTGGGTGAACTAACTCTGCTGTATGTGATTCTTACACTTCACAAGGCTTATTATCTAGGTCCTGGGTGTCCATGACATCCAACCCTGGAACAATTTTACTATTTCAAGGATACTTGATTTCTACAGTTGAATCAGTGAACCTCTAACATCATTTACCACTGATGGCCATAGTTTGCACCACAACACTATTACCTGTAGCTTGTGTAACGTCTGGCTAGGACTCGGGGTTCAGTGATGGTGTGATAAATATTGTAATTTATCCAGAAATCTCGTGCAGCGTCGAGATCACCACCTTCACCAACATTTAACATGCCATTAAGAGGCTTTGGCGTGTTAAGCTTCTTCAAATGTGCAATGATCCCTTGATTCATTGACTATAACATACCAGGGGCGTTAGGAGGTAGACACTGCGGGCTGATGTCATGGTCAGGTGAACTTTCTCTTACAGACTTGGTGCATTATCTTCCCTTAAAGAGCACCGCTTTGTCGGCAGTTTTTTATATACATCTTGTTATTTGGAATGCAACTGTTTCTGAACCGCTGATAGAAAGCATTCCATTTATTTTGTACTGTTCATTTCTAATTTAATGGACAAATGATTACTTCGCTCTACCCAAACAACCGAATCAGAGCCCTGACGACCATCCTTTTCCTAAGTTTTTCAACCATTTTTAGTCTAAACTCTACTGTATATCAGAGCACTGTCGTCTCTTCTTGGCATTCTCATGAAAACTTTAATCCCTTTTAGTCACACGCTAAGGCACTGTTGTTCATGTTAACTTACACTTTAAAACCTTTCCCCAGTTGACAACAACACGTCCACCGGCAGCCATTTAAACTCAGCTTAAAAAGATCCCACTTATCTAATATTACCGAACCGATATATAAGATAGTACTACATAACAATATATAAATTCGTTAATTAATTTATAATAGCAGATATCACAAACGATTTAAGCTTTTATCTATTATTTAATCAATACTAAATTAAAACAAAATGAAAGTTATTAGTATGATGGCGGCTGGTCGGTAGTCAGTGGGCGGGGCTGAACACTCAAACTGAGTGGTGTAGGAAAAAACGAAATTTTTATTAATTCTTTGGTGGCGTAACAATATTCGATGTACTAGGGTTTAATAATAATAATAATAATAATAATAATAATAATAATAATAATAATAATAATAATAATAATAATAATAATACATCGATAAATCATTTTTCTTTTTCGTTTGTTGTATTTTTTCATTAGTTTTAAGTTTTAATTTTTTTTTATTATTCCATTATAAATTACGTTACGTTACATTACGTAACGTTACGTTACATTACGTAACGTTACGTTACATTATGTTATGTTTGGTAACAGTACATAGATTAATAGTTAAATCTAATCCCATACAGCTTGCATTTTGTTAACTTGACTGTATGGGATCAACGAAGATTAGTCCAGCTATTTCACCTTAAGATTAACCACCCTAATTATAATCTAACCTAACCTAATCTAATCTAAACTAACCCAACCCAACTTAATCTCCCCAAAAAAGTGTTAGAGGTTAATCTTAGGGTAAAATAAACTGCAGGGACTAATCTTCAGGTGAGCCGTACGTGTTCGTATCTGTGGTGTAATGGTCAAGCAAGCTCGCCTCGCAAGAGAGCGGACCTGGGTTCGATCCCCGGCATGGTTAAACTATGGACAAGGTTCTTTAAGCATTTGCCTCTGTCTACCCAGTAGTAATTGGGAACCTGATTGTTAATAGATTTACTAATCGTATTCCGGGGTAATGGTTCGCCAGGGCAGTTGGCGAACTGCCCGGTCTTCTCGCACTATTCCTTGACACGCTCCTTAAACAAATTCAGGCCTAGGTGACCCTTGGGCCGGCCATCCTCGTTACACGAGGGGCAACCATTTATTAAACACGAGAGCGTCTCACTGGCAGTATGTGGTGTGAGTGATACAACATAAACACTTAAAATGTCAACAATTAAAAGTCGTACACATCACAGACTATCGACTCGGGCAAAAAGTTGCCTCATTATCTAGTGTGTGGTGTAGTGGTAGTTGTGGTGTGGTGGTGGTTGTCGTGTAGTGGTGGTTGTGGTGTAGTGGTAGTATTTATGTGGTGGTGGTTGTGGTGTGGTGGGGGTTATGGTGTGGTGGTGGTTGTGAGGTGGTTGTAGTGTAGTGGTAGTATTTATGTGGTGGTATTTGTTGTGTGGTGGTTGTGGTGTGACGGTGGTTATGGTGTGGTGGTGGTTATGTGGTGGATGTAGTGTGGTGGTGTTTGTGGTGTAGTGGTGGTTGTGGTGTAGTGGTAGTATTTATGTGGTGGTATTTGTTGTGTGGTGGTTGTGGTGTGGTGGTGGTTGTGGTGTGGTGGTGGTTGTGGTGTGGTGTGGTGGTGGTTGTGGTGTAGTGGTGGTGTGGTGGTTGTGGTGTGGTGGTGGTTGTGGTGTGGTGGTGGTTGTGGTGTGGTGTGGTGGTGGTTGTGGTGTAGTGGTGGTTGTGATGTAGTGGTAGTATTTATGTGGTGGTATTTGTTGTGTGGTGGTTGTGGTATAGTAGTGGTTATGGTGTGGTGGTGGTTGTGTGGTGGTGGTTGTGTGGTGGTGCTTGTGTGGTGGTTGTGGTGTGGTGGTGGTGTGGTGGTGGTATAGTAGTGGTTATGGTGTGGTTGAGTGGTGGTGGTTTTGGTTTGGATGTGGTG
>NW_024735373.1:0-22140 GCF_018991925.1 Homarus americanus | reverse complement strand
AGAAGAAGACGAAGACGAAGACGAAGACGAAGACGAAGAAGACGAAGACGAAGACGAAGACGAAGACGAAGACGAAGAAGAAGACGAAGAAGAAGAAGAAGAAGAAGAAGAAGAAGAAGAAGAAGAAGAAGAAGAAGAAGAAGAAGAAGAAGAAGAAGAAGAAGAAGAAGAAGAAGAAGAAGAAGAAGAAGAAGAAGAAGAAGATAATAGGGTGTAAACCAGTTCAAATTATCATCACCTCTTTGTCTATAACATTGGTTGCAAGAAAAATAATATCCCTATCAATACAGCATCTCTTCCTTACCTGTGGACAGAATGAAGATAATATAATATCCCTTCCTCTTAATGGGTCATATTTGTGATGTTCCCAAAATTCTGCAAATTCTTCTCGCATCTCATCTGTAACTATGTTCCCTGAACGCTGCTTGTTGTGAATCTGGTAAAGATAGTTATTTAAAGTAAGGAATAAAGGTATGTTATTTTGTAGTTCCTAGAATGTTAAAATGTGTCACTACTCATGACAACATCAATACCACCATTATTGTGGCAATGTTGTGATGTCTTGCGGTGCTTGTGGACACCACAAGTTTTGTTTGAGAGTTATGTTTGTGGACATAATACTCCACAAGGAGTGTTATAGTGATGTATACATTGTATGTTGAAAAATTACAGACAAGAAGGGTATTTTATTATAATGTTTTTTGTGAGGTTGTCACAATTAAATGTTGTGTTTTAGTGTTTGTGGATATGTTATGACTGAAAGTTTAGTTGTAGTGTTCAATTTGTGGACATGCTATAACAATAGGTTGTGTTGCAGCATGGTGTTCCTGGATATGTTACAGACCACAAAGTGTGTTGCAGTGGGATGCTTGTGAATGTATTAGATAATTAGACCATAAACTGTTGTTCTGTGCTGTCTGTGGACATGTAAAAACCACAATATGTTGCAATGTGGTGTGTGGACAGTAAGCTGACTGGTGCTGCACTGTGTTTTTTGCATTTGCAGTATGTTAGTCCAGAAACTGTCTTTTCAAGAGGTGTCTGTGAATGTGTTAGAGCTACAAATTGTTGCAGTGTGATGTATCTAGACATGCTTCAAACTATAAATTGTGCTGTAGTGTGGTGTATACACTGTCGACCACAAATTATGTTGGGGTAGGTGGATGTATTATAGAACATAAATAATGAATATGTTTCAAACCATTACTTGTACTGAAGAGTGTACATGGCCAAACATGAAGAATGTAATAAAAGGCAGTAAAATCATTTTCCACTGATAAAGCTAACTGGATTCATACAATATTACTCTACACAGTTTAAAAGCCTTACTGAAATATATCTACAGTAGTAATACTGTGTCTATCTATTTAAAGTACGTACAATCATTAACATAGGCATAGGAGACGGGGGGGGGGCTACCAAATTACCGACTTTTAAAATATCATTACAGTCAACCCTCACTTTACGCAGTCCCACATTCCGCGTTTCCACGTTTACGCGGTACCCTGCCGGAACCCAAGATGCTCACATTCCGCGGTGCGTGTACCCCTTTACGCGGAGTGTCCGGCTCGACGCTATTTTTAGATTCGCCCCTCCCGCCTGCTCCCGCCTCCGCCTGGGCAAGCCGCGCGGTAAGGTTGAGCAGTGCATGTCTCTGTTGCGTTATCAGTAACGTCATATGACGTATCGGACTGTGATTGGCCATGCATCCCTACCTCCCTCCGCTGCTAGCTGTAATTGGTTTAGAGTAATATGACGTGTCCACCCGGCGGAGGGAGGGAGGGAGGAAAGACGACGCTTGACCTAGCCGTGGCAGTTTCATCCCTCCAGGCCACACCGTGTAATCGTGTATCCATTGTTCTGTAAAATGGCTTCCGCCGGACCACCGCCCCCAGAGAGAAACCTTTCCTTGCCTGGACCCAGCCGCCCTAAGCCCAAGAAGACACGACGTTCCTTAAGCTACGAGGTGAAGTACAAGATCATCCAAGAGTTAGAGAAAGGAACAAGACAGGTTGATTTGGCGCGCCAGCATGGTGTGAACGAATCTACGATCCGGACGATAAAGAAGGATGCAGCCAAGATAAAGGAGCACATGAAGATCACAAAGTCTACAGGTGCTTCTATGATCAAGTATTTCCTCAACCAGGTGCTTCTCAAGACGGAAAAATTACTTGTGAGCTACTTGGTGCGTCAGGCGCGACGGAACATGGCGGTCGACACGCGCTCTGTTAAGGAGTACGCACGTGAACTGTATGCTGCAGTGTCACGAAAGATGGGAATTACAGAGCCCAAACCCTTTAATGCTTCCTCTGGGTGGTTACAGAGGTTTAAGATGCGGAACAAGATCACCAATATCAACATTGGTGGTGAAGAAGCTAGTGCTGACCGTGCTGCGGCTAGGGAATTTCCTCCGTTTTTACGTGAGATTATGGAGGAAGGACAGTACACCGACGACCAGGTGTTTAACATGGACGAATCTGGTCTTTTTTGGAAAAAGCTACCTTCCAAGACCTTCGTTGTGAAGAATGCCAGCAAGTTCGGGGCCAGAAGTTGCAGAAGGAGCGCATCACCGTCCTGTTTACCACCAATGCCTCCGGTACCTGTAAGCTCAAGTTATCGGTGATCCACACAGCACGCAAGCCGCATGCCTACAAGAGCATGGACATGACCAAGCTAAATGTCCACTGGCTGACCGCACGTAAGGCGTGGATGTTCTCTACACTGTCCCTCTCCTGGTTTGATGACTGTTTTGTTCCCGATGTGAAGAAATTCTGTGAGCAACAGAATGTGCCATTCAAGATTTTGTTGCTGCTGGACAACGCACCAGGACACTCGCCCCTACTGTTAGATCGTCACCCCAACGTAAAAGTGGTCTTCCTTCCTCCCAACACTACGTCTATATTACAGCCCATGGACCAAGAGTTAATCTGTAATGTAAAAGCTGCATTCTCTACTAAAAAATTCAAGCTCCTGAACGACTACACCAACACCAGGGAAGAGTTGCGTAACCTGAGTGACACCACCACCGATAGCAAGAGCGAAGACGACGAGGATCAACAGTTGGCAGAGCAACAAGTACTTTTAAAACAATTCTGGAGAATATTCAACATCAAGAAAGCTGTGGACTTCTTGGTGGAGGCATGGGATCAGCTGTCTGTAGCAACTGTTCGTCACGCATGGAGACATGTGTTGCAAGGCATTCCGGCCGTTAGGCAGAGTCAATCTGTGACTGGTGAGGTTCAGACTGTTGCAGTAGCAGTGGACCTTGCCAGAGAAGCTGCGCAGTGTGTTACAGCTGCAGGCTTCTCCGAGACCACCAACGACGACATCCTGGAGGTGATAAGGGATCCTGATGTGACTACCGACGACATGGTAGATGATGATGACATCAGTGAAGAGGCAGGTGGAGTGTCATCCCAAGAAGAACACCGCTTATCCCATAGTAATGTTAGGGGTGCCATCGAGTGTGTCGAGAAAGTCAAGCTCCTCCTTTCCGACGACCCTGACGCAAACAGGTATGAAATCTTCACTACCCAGCTGTTGCAGACTCTGGAGCCCTACTTCAAGGTTTATCACGACAACATAAACACCAGCCGTCAGCAAAGCATAACAGAGTTCTTCGCCCGCAACCCACCACAGCCAGCCCAAGCCAGTGATAGTGACAGAGGTAGAGACAGTGATGATGACTTTGAGGGATTTGTCAGGGAGGCCCTGACAAGTGTGGATGACAGTGATGGCGACTCACCTGAGGGCCAGTAGCCTGCCCTCTGCCTCGGAACCAGCCTCCATCCCCGTATGCTGACCCATCTCTTCTACTAACGTAAGTGTTCAACCTAACTTTTAGTTTTCCTAACCTAACCTTTATTTTTCCTAACTTAACCTTGATTTTTCCTAACCTAACCTCTTCTATATTAATTGTGTGTGCATACCATCATAAAGTTAAGATAAAATTTTTACTACAACATAGTTGTGTGTCGTCAAAAAGTGGAGTTTGGGGGTCGGCCCGGTCTCTATTTCAATTAATCCCATATGTTATGTTGTTCACTTTACGCGTTTCTCACTTTCCGCGGTACCCTGTGGGTTATATTAACCGCGTAAAGTGAGGGTTGACTGTATGTTAAATACTGTAATATTATTTTGTTCTTGTTTGTAAGTATCATTTTAGTTTATTTCATTATTAGGATAAAACCACCATGTTATATTATGTTGTTTCCTCTTTGAATTGTTACATTTGCTTTTGTGTCATTTTAGATATGTAGTGAAATGAGGCAAGTAAAGGTTGGATGTAGCAACCAAGTGTTTTATTTACCACAGTGTGTGAGTTTATATTGTTTTAAATAGACACTGCAACAGATATTCCAGCTCCTGAATTAATCAAGTTACTGTCTTACTGGGAAGTGGGAACAGTGGCATAACTAGGTGTATGTTGTCAGTCATGGTATACATATGCATACTACCATACATTTGTCTATACTCATCATAGTCTTGGTGACCTCAAAAACATATTAAAAAGAATCATTTCATAGAGAACTGTATACTGCGGCTACAAATTACACGGTGAGCTTTGAGAGTATTTTAACAAAACAGTATAATAAATCACAGCGCATCTGGCAAGTTGTCAGTGGTAACATTAGTACTGTACAGTATTGGCTCACAAACACTGACAGTGACAGTTATTTGACTGTAACCGCAGACGATGGCCTCGTTTTCATATGCAGCATGCGAGACAGGTAGCTGTTCAGTGGAACATTGGCCGTTCCCTTTCAACGATGACCAAGGTATGAAAAACCGCGGACATATGTCCATGACAGTACAGTACTGTATATAAGTTTTTAATAAGGAAAATGAGACAAAAACCAGCGAGCAAATTTTAATTCAACTATTAAAAAGTAATAAACTTTTTTGTTGAATACACTGGAAACCAAAAAATTTCACTGCAGTCAACTTCTCACGAGATTATCGTCAACACGTCAAATGCACTGAATGTAGTAGAGAAAGTAACTCAGACTACAAGGAAAAGCATGCACAACTTTGAGACAGGAAAGAAAGAAAAAATGCTTGTCATGCGTGACAGAACAAAAGGGCAACTTAGTCGATTCTTTGCAAAGAGACCTACTCCTGACTCATCTGTTGGACAGCAAAGCAGCACTAGCACTGAGCAAGATGACTCTATAGCACTGACGCGGGAGCATTAAGTTCCGATTTACCAGTATTTTGAGAATCTGAGGTGACTCAGAATCCAACAAATGATGGTGGTGCTGTAATGACCACGGTTGTACATGTCAGTAAACGTAAAATCAGTCGATTCATATTACACTCAATAGCCCACAAAACATGTAGCTGTGCCTTCTTTATTGAGTCTCCCATCTGAGGCGTCCGTTTTCTCATCGCTTCAGGACGCCCGAGTCCTCCGTTTTCCCTCAATCTTAGACTACATCCGAGACTCCGTATTCCTCAGTATAACGACAAAAATTTTAAATTGCAACTGCAGTCGCATCTGTTAAGGCAACTTAAATATGTCTGATTACAGATGGAACATTCAAGATCCCTTGTGAGTGATGTTGAAAGCTTCAACTATCTTTATTGTTAGTTACACTTGTCAAATAAGTGAGTGTCCAGTCTGCCAGTACGAAGGGCATCCCTTGATATCATTCTTGGGGATAGCGATGGGTTTCCAAGTGTTACTGAAGTTAGATTATTTTGATGCCCAAACTTCAGAGAATCTGATGTTTGTAGTTAGTTAGTGTCAGTTGTCTATTTAAGAAAGTCATTAATCTCTGGAACGATTCTATCAAACTTTAAATCTCCAAGATCTCAGCGAATACACATAGAGGGTCCTTGTCTGAAATCCCGCTGATGTTGTGAGAATGAAGTTAACAGAGTGTGTATTTGATGCCCATTTCACTTTTTCCTGGTAAGCTCAATCTCTGATTAGATTATAAAAATAGACATAAGAAATTCACCAGGCCTATGACACTGATTTTCATAGTTAAATGTAATTTCTGTCATTGCGTGATTAGCCTTTCTGGTATGTGTAGTGCACAGGCCTGAGTTGCCAGTATATAAACTCGTGTACGAGTATCTCAGGTATGTGTATAGTTCTTACGCCTGCCATATTAAGTCAGTTTAACTTAGTTGAATTTTGTGAATATCAGTGTTCATGTTGTAACAGTGAAATTATCCTGTACCCAGTGAAAGAATTAATGTTACGTAAATATTGTCTGTCGTTGCCAGACGAAAGATTTGTTTGTGATTGAGTTAATTTTGTGACAACTCTGACGCTGTTCCATCACTATCTCAGGCACAGAGTGTGTGATAGCTGAATACCCGACAGTCACCGGGAACCCGTAGCTGCATACCAGCTGGCTGTCTTGCAGGATGTCATTAATTCGGCACGATTAAATTGTGCGAGTCCGCACCCTAGGAACTAGGCCAAAACTCCTTCGCAGTGTGTCGGACTGCAACCGACCCTAACAGTGCTCTTCGTTTGTTGTGGTGACACCAGTGTGACACCCTGGGGCACTCCTTACAGTTATATAAGCCAAAGTATTATTGTTGTATATGATTGGGGATAATTAGCAGAAATATAGTTGTCCCAGGAGCCTTCTACATACACACCTCAAAGTAAGTGTACTTTATTGCATTTATTTTTACTTTGTATGTAATTTTCGGTGAGCTGGAACCAATTACCCAAAATCCCATTGAAACAATGGTTTCGGTTAACGAACGACCTTCTGGAATGAATTGTGTTCGTTAACCGAGGGACCACTGTACTGATAGTTCAAGTAATGAATATGGTGATTATGACTGGCCATGCCTACATAATCCAGCTAGACAATATTCTGAATCTGTAGAACATCAGCCAGGTCCAAATCAACCAATTTTGAAAAAGTACAGTCCAAAAAAGTTCAGGAAGGAGACTACACTGGGGAACTTCAATCCAGAAAGGTACAAGAGTCAACCTTGGCTTAGTTATGAGGTCAGTGAGTGCTATGGGGCTTGTTTTCCATGCAAGGTGTTCATGAATGAAAGATACCTTCAAATTTGAGAATTGAAAGAAACCTGAATGACTAAAGAAGCTTTTAATGAGTCAGTGCCATTTGCTAGCCATGACAAAATGGATAAATTATCGAGCACATAAACAGCAGGTGCTGCAAAATTAAGAGTACAGTAAAACCTTGATAAATCGGACTTCAATATATCGGAATTCGCCTTTTTCGGACTCTGTGATGCTCTGGTCACCAGTAATACTTAAAAAAATAATTAATCTTTTAAGATACGGGGAAGATTAACAAACAAATCTTATGAAATTAACCACACTTAATGAATACTGTACAGTGGTCTAATGAGATTTCTTATCGGCCTGCTGAGAACTAAGACACTTGAGTGTGTAAGCAGGCTGGGGCTGATCAGGTGTTGCTGCATTTGTCTGGTTTATGTACAGTAAATCCTCTTATAACGTCGCCCCGCTTAACGTTGTTTCGGTACAAAGTCGCTACTCTTTAGATGTCAATAATTTGCTTAACGTCCCAACGACTCAATATAAAGTCGTTTTTCTAATCATTGTTTTCTCATAAGAATGCATGTAAATGGTAGAGTTAGGGGAACTGACTTGGCAGAATGTAATTTACATTGCTGGAATTCTTATAAGATAGTGATTAATTTGAATATAAACATGCTATAGTTTGCACCACACATAAAAATTTTAGTCATTGCTTAGTACATTTGAGTACAGTACAGGTTTGCCCTTAGGACAATATGTGTTTAGGATGGTGTATGCATGTAAATGAGTAAAAATAAATGAAGAAAGTTACTATATCTACCAAAAAATAAGTTTAAAAACTGTACAATATTTAAATGTACTTAAGGGGCTAAACTTTTTATCTCTTATACAAAATATTTGATGTCTATACAGTGGTCCCTCGGTTAACGAACACAATTCGATCCAGAAGGTCGTTCGTTAACCGAAACCGTTGTTTCAATGGGATTTGGGGTAAATAGTTCCAGCTCACCGAAAATTACATATACGTAAACTAAAAATAAATGCAGGAAAGTACACTTACTTTGAGTTGTGTATGTAGAAGGCTCCTGGTTGATGATGATGGAAATTAGAATGGGGGTGGAGGAGAAGGGAGAAGAGAAGGAAGTGGAGGTGGAGGAGAAGTCACCCCATGCTGCCATTTCACCCATAAAATTTTAGTTCACTTGGTGTAATTCAAGATTATTTTCTTTAAATCAACACTGCACTGCATTATATATTGTCAATATGTAAAATAAACTTCAGAATTACCAATAATTGTACTGTAAAAACATAAAAATAGTTTATGTTCAAGAGAGTCTGAAGCAAGAAGCTTCCTCCACTGAGCAGGGACACACACTGACGCCATTTTGGGTGAGTCAAGTGGCTGTTTGGCGCGCTAAAAACTAGTTCCCTGTACTTCAATTATGTTAAATAATTGTTAAAATGACTAAAAACTTTAATATAAGACTTGGAAAATTATTGAATAGTACAACCTTCTTGATATTTACTCAAATGGTAACGAATTTAAGCCCCAAAACCGATTACTGTATTGGCGGACTAATACTCCAGCTGGTGAGCAGGCAAAAGCAGGCGAAAACATGTTGGGAAAAATTCATAAGGAATTCGTTAACCGAAGTGAAGAATCATATAGAAGGTAATTCGTTAACCGAAATTTCGTTAACCGAGGGATCACTGTACTGTATTGATATTATTCGCTGTCTTCCAAGGATTCCAGCAAGGCAATTTATATTCTGCTAACTTTAGTCTGTGATATTTTACAAGATAAAAAGTTTAAGCCTAAGCCACCTTCAATTTTGCCGGAAGTGGAGGGGGGAGGTGATGCATTAAGACAGCAGCAGGGAAGGTTTGAGAAGGTTACCTAGTGTGTATGTATCAGTCATACAGAGGGAGTTTTAAGCTTATAAAATCTCAATGAATGTGACTTTACAGTAATGCATAAAAGCACCTCACTAAGCATCACATAAGGAGCTTTGAATTTATGTACGTACAGGTTGACAACCCTTTATCCGAAATTCCGAAAACCGAAAAGCACTGACAACCGAAAGTTTTTTGTGGGGCCATTTTTTTTTTAAACAGGGATTAGCCCACCCGGGCATAGATCACTGACCCACATCAGGGCCTGGGGGGCGAAAATGTAATAGTAGTAGTAGTAGTATTAATAATAATTATAATAATAATTATTCCTAGAAATAAAAATTTTAATAAAAATACACCAAAATAAAATAATAATGATAACAATAATAATAATAATAATAATAATAATAATAATAATAATAATAATAATAATAATAATAATAATACAATATATAAATAAAATCAATAATAATAACAATAATACTGTAATAATAAAATAATAATAATAACAATAAATAAATACAAGATTGAAAAAAGATCAAAAGTGAGAAACACGACCTAGACCTATGAATTATTATTATTATTATAATTTGTATTATATTTTCGCCCCCAGGCCCTGATGTGGGTCATGATCTATGCCCGGTGGGCTAATACACATGTAAAAAAAAAAACTAACCATTCTGAAAACCGAAAAATTCCGAAATCCGAAATGCCTCTGGCATTTATTGATTCAGTATTATATTCTCATATGATTGGCCTCTTATGGTTTATGGTTCATCATGATTAATATAACATCTTCAGTAATAGAGAAAAAATACAATACTATATGTAATTTGTAATATAACTTGAAAATAAAAAGATAAGCTGTATCATATACAAATACCATACTATGATATTTCCAAGAATGATAGCATGACTTCATAAAGACCATGTTGTATTGCACTGTTTGCTAGTACTGAAAATATGACTAAAAGAGAGGTTTGATAGGGGAAGTTACAAAACCTAGGCTGCATTTCCAAAGATAAGGTAATCTATAAACTGTAGACTGCACATGTATTGTATAAATATCCACCATGGAAATATTTACCCATAATATTGTATTTATACAACATTCTAATGGAAATCATTGCACAAACATTTCATATCACGTATTTCTCCTTACTTCCACATGCCCCCAAGACTTAACCTCTACAGAAACTCACTGTACCCATTAGTTTGCTACTGACAGGTTCTACTGTATTCCTTTACTTCTCTCCCACTTTTGTAAAGGTTGGTTCAAGGGATACCTGTAACCTCAAGTGAGGTAAAATAGAAGATGAGAATGGTGCCAGATGCATGGAAAATGACAGGTCAGGGTTGAGATAACATACTCACACACAGATATTCAACACACATTTGATCACTGTTACAACCAGCTAAAGAAAATTACCATAAGTTTTTATTCATTTTCCTCCATAACTCAAAATGTTTTCTTTTATTTCACTGAAAATACAAGTTGAGTCATCAGGTCGTCATATAACAATGTCAATTTTGTTTCAATAATGTACACAAAATTTTCCACACTATAAATACACTACTTACAGCTATGTTGTTAGCCTTTAATACAAGGTCAATATTAGGCCTGGAGTCTCTCACTACTGGAAGCCAACGCCTGTGTACAGTTCCACTACATGAAAAGATGACAAAATATTAATTTAAGTAATGTAGATCATTTCAATTATATTAATCATTAGTTGCTGAGAATTTAACAACAAAGCATTGTCTGCCTAAGACTCTTGAACAACTGAATTAGAAATCTCAGGAATCGTTTACATTGTACGATCGTTTTGAGATTTTTTTTTTTCTCATTTCTTTTTCCTTCAATTATATTTTATCACAACCTTATTACTTTAACTTGCACAAATTCAAGATTGGTAGCTATACTGATATCTTCTGGCCCTTGTTTCATAAATCTAACGATTTTAAAAATGATGTGCAGAAAAAGTCAGGAGTTGATTAAGCCAAGCACTCATTATTCTCAGAAAATTCTTTAGAAACGTCAGTCACTGTTTTGTTAGGTCTACTGGTTAACTCATGCAGTACAGTTTCATTTGGGATAAATTTTCTTTCGTGAAGATTTAATGACTCAGGTTAATTTAGAAAATTGGGCACAAAGAACAAGGCACTGCACTACGCTAAATAGAACTAGCATCCTTCATACAATTTCCAACAATTTGTAAAGTGACAAGCCCCAGGTTAGGTTAGGGCAATGACAGTACATACCACAGTAAATCAAACCCATAACCTAAGCTGACCATGGGACTGAGCCTTATCTCTGGGTTGGGAGTCCAGAGAGCTACCAACTAGGTTATGGCATTACATTAGTAAAATTATTAATTCACAGAAATTATAATATTTTTCATTCCTGTGTATTTTTTCACTGTAATATAATGAAGGTGACTGGAATTACATTTCCTTCTACTGTACTTACAGGATAGAGATCTAATCTTAGAGTATGATCAATCTAATACAAATGCATAAGTACCGGTATATATTGCCTTGAAACAGTAAAAAATATGCCAACTTCACAGTTTAGTCTTTATTTAGCATCACATTATTACTGATATCAAATTAGCATAAACATACACATTTTACTAACAGTGATGAGAACATAGTTATCAAATTTAATGTACTGTACTTACCAGATCAGGACATCATCCCCAGGCTTACAGGAATCAACGAGATCATCTTCCAGAGTCACCCAAAGTGAGCGGGGGATAGTTCCTATCACCAGCTTTCTCACTTGTTCCTTGTGGGGAAAAAAAATGGAGGATTGATCCTGAAATCCCATTTCATAACCACATCAGGTCTGAGCCCACTAGACAGTCAACAAGTCTAGGGGTAAAAACCCAAAGTTGCACAACTCCAACTTGTGTGAGAAATCTAAATACCAAATGAATTTGACTAATATATTATACTTCACCTTCTTACAGGGATCATCAAAGGGTAACCATATACAGTAGTACCCCGATTTACGCGGTCAATTGAACCCACAGGGTACCACGGAAAGTGAAAACCACGTAAAGTGAACAACAGAACATATGGGATTAATTCCAATAGAGACTGGCCCGACCCCCAAACTCCACTTTTTCCGACACAATACCTATGTTGTAGTAAAAATAACATCTAAATTTTATGATGGTATGCTCACACAATTAATATTTAAGAGAAATACAGTCGCCAGGTTATGTCCATTCAAATAATGGACTCAAATCCCCCCCCCTCTTCCCAGCTCACTGGCCCCTACCTCTCTGAGAAATGATTGGGTGAAACACTAGATTTTAACGTTTAGTAATAAATAATACCTCAGACTAAAGTTAGGATAATATAATTGACATTTCTGGATTCCTTGCAGGTCAGGGAATATTTTAATGTAAACTTCATATATTTTGCACAAAAGATAAAATACTTGCTTTGTGTAAACCAAATTATTACATTAGATCTAAAATTTGTATGTCTAATGCAAAATCCATGATGTTTATATTCAAAATGATCATCATATTGTAAGAATTCCAGCAATGTAAATTATATTCTGGCCGGGTAATTTGTATGAATTTTATGAGCTAAAAAAAAAAAATTTATACTTCACGCGTATATGAGTAGATGCACCGCGGAAAGTGAAAGTCCGGTTCTGGCAAGGTACCGCGTAAATGAGAAATCGCGGAAAGTGAAACCGTGTAAAGCGGGGTAATACTGTAGTAGGAAGGTGGTAAGAAGATATCCAAAAAAAATTTCGAGACTTTTGCTGCTGACAAAAACAAGAGATATTACTCCCTGTTTATATTTTTGTACTTTGGTTAAACAGTGCAGAGGCAAGAGGAGAGTGTTCAGAATAACAAAGCAAACAGTGGGTAGAAACAAGGATGTTGATGGTGAGCAGTGTGTGAGAAATGACCATGGTGATGTGGTTGTTGATAATGAGGAAATCACAGATGCCTGGAGAAAATACTTCAATTAATTACTGAATGAGGAGAATGAATGGAAGAGGAGCAGCCTAGGGGTTAACAAAACCAGTACAGGAACCATGCCCAAGGATTGAAAGAAAAAGGGTAGCTTTAGAAAGCAGCTGACGGTGGCTGGAAACTCTGGGATACTGTAGTTGTAGAAATGCTGAAAGCATCAGGTGATGAAGACAAGTCAATGGTGACGAAATTGACTAATGCAATCATGATGCAATTTCTAATGTACTGTTCAAGATAACTAGAGGAAGATTGTGATCAGGATTACTTGTAAGGGTGAAGATGATGCATTTGAATGCAGGAACTAAAGGGGCCCGAACTGAAGCTGCTAAAAAGGTTTTGAAAGATAATTCTTCAGAGGCCTCAATACAGTGCTCAATCCCCTCCTCCCACTTCTGGAAGTTCTTGTTGGTGAGGCTGGAGAACACCTTCTGCCATGTGTCCTGGATCTCCATTCTGTCCATGATCTTCTTCCCCTTGAGGTTCAACTTGAACTTGGGAAACAGCATGGCATCCCAGGGGCCCCCCACCCTCCATACTCTCCAGATCTGGACCCCTGTGACCACTAAGTTACAATATATGACAATGACTGGGGACTCCTTGTAGTGTGGTTGTGTTACTATAATGAATTTAAAAACATATTCTAAGTAAACTGACAGAGTGTAACGGTGATCTGAAACCCTTTTTGTGTGATATTTGAAGATATTGTAGACTATTAAAGAATATTCAGATACTGTACTTTAAAAAATATATTTAAATATATAAATCGAAACTTAAAGAAAGGAAATAATGCCAAAAATAAACAAAGGAGAAGCTGAACTATTCAAAGCTTAGAATTAATGTACATGAGGAACAGCCAACATAAAATACTGTAATGAATTTTGTGAATAACTTCACCATATGATTAAAGATAACCATTACCTGAATTTTGATTTCTTGATAGTCTTTAGTATGCAGAGGATGTGAGGAAGCTCCAAGAGGGGTGAAGTTGTTGCAATAACATTCTTCAGGATTTGGACAACGACTTGGCTTATTCATCACATAGTACTGGTCATGATCTGCCTAAAAAAAAAAACTGTAGTACACTTTCATTTTTTCTTGAATAAAATAGCATATTAACATACAGATTTTATCTAATAAATAAGCAAGTATAACTAATGGTAATCTCAAGCAAGGATAACTATTGGAGGATCTGTTATTTCATACAAAATTTTTATAACTATCTTAAAGAGCAAATTAAAGATATTACCGCCAGTTTAATCACATGCAAGTCCAGGTCAATCTAGTACTTGATATTATGTAACAATCTGATAACCTTAAACAAAGAATAACCTATGACTGGAACTGAGCCAGCTGAGCAATATTTAGAACCACGGTCCAATCAACAAAATTCTTGGATATCACAAAATGGTTACCCAAAACACATACTGTATCATGTTATTACTGGTGACTGTTTCCAAAGACTTAACAACTATCTTCATAATCTACTCTTGATGTAAGTTATTAACCATCATTAAAAAATTCACATCAACCTGGTTTCATCTGTTATTTTCCCTGTATAAACTAAATCTGCCATATTGCACCATATTGAGTGTGTACAGTACAGTCAGAAGCAGTAATTGCTACCCTCCTAGTAGCCAGAGCCAAGGCAAGTGAAGGCCTGGCGATCGAACAAACCTTTTTCCCTCCCTCCCTCCCGTCTAAACGTTGCTGGGTAGCTCTGGAACTATCATGGCTGGTGATGTTGCATTGTGTCAATATCGGCCGTCATTGACTGTGGCTCTGGTTACTGGGGTGGGGCAGCAATTACTGCTTCTGAGTTGTGCATGTGCATGCATGCGTAATAATAATAAATAATGGTTTATTAACAAACACACCAACCATATAATTAAAATATCTGAATGATATAAGTGATACATAGCGTATATAACTCATAAGGGGAAGAGGATCATTTAAGATAAATAATGTCACAAGTGTTTTGATTGTCCCCGGAACGTTCTGATCTTGTGAAATTAGAAACTGTGCCTGGAGATCAGTGGTGCCTAGTTAATTAAAATCACCACAAAGTACTAACTTAGCACGTGTGTGTGTGTAATAATAAAAATAATAATAATAAACTGTTTATTAATAGAGTTGCAGCCGGTGGCTGAAAATATACAGACTTACATTACATGTGTGTGTGTGTAATAATAATAATAATAATAATAAACTGTTTATTAATAGAGTTGCAGCCGGTGGCTGAAAATATAAAGACTTACATTACATGTGTATGTGTGTGTGTGTGTGTGTGTGAGTGTGTGTGCAGAGCAACAGTTTTCAAACTCTTAGTTCCTTACCTTTACTGTGAACACATGTTTACACTGAATACACATGAAGTCCTTTTGATATTCAAGCATCTTAGCAGCTGTAGTGCGAACAACTGTTCCAGAAACACATAAAAGTCGCCCAACATCGCTAGTGCGGGGGACAGCATGGCGATACAGCTCTGGACAGGTTGGCAGCCCTAAAAATTAAAACAAATAATAATACAATAAAAAGCTAAAGCAGCAAACATATGAAAACGGGTCCCATAGATTTGACAGCCTGTTAGTAGCAGTGTAGATATAAGACACTGGTGACTTAAGTCTTTTTTCATTACAAAAGGAAGTACTGTACTGTAGTATGGACAGCATTGCACTCTAAAGCCTTCACTTCCACAATTGTTAAGTTTGGTTCCCATTCACATATTCACTTAGCTGCCACATCCTTAATAAACCCATAGTCTACACATAATGTTTCTTGGTTAATATTTTGGCAACATGACAATCACTAAAACAGGAAGCGACTAAAAATAATAATAATTACAGCACAGTAAAGCCTCCGATAACGACGGTTCTACTAACAACGATTCATATTTAAAACCCTGGTTAATTTAGGACCCAATTCAATTTACGCCATTATTTTCTTCGTATTTACAAATAAATTAAAAAACTAAAATAAAATTATATTTTCATATAAATAATAACTAAATCCTGATATACAGTGAACCCTCACTTTACGCGGTCAATTGAACCCACTAAGGCCCGCTAAAGTGAGAAACATAACATATGGGATTAATTGAAATAGAGACCGGCTGACCCCCAGACTCCACTTTTTCCGACACAATACCTATGTTCTAGTAAAAATAACATCTTAATTTTATGATGGTACAACACACAATTAATATTTAAGAGAAATAGAGAAATACAGTCGCCAAGTTAATGTCCATTCAAATAATGGACTCAACTCCCTCCCCCTCTTCTCACACTCGCTGGCTCTTCCCTCTCTGAGAAATGTTTGGGGGAAAACACTAGATTTTAAGGTATAGTAATAAATAATACCTCAAACTAAAGTTAGGATAATATAATTGCCATTGCTGGATTCCTTGTAAGACCAGGAATATTTTGAATATACATGTCATATATTTTGCACAAAAGATAACATATTTGCTCAGAGTAAACAAAATACTTAAAGTAGATCTAAAATTTGTATGTCTAATGCAAAATCTATGATGTTTATATTCAAAATGATCATCAAATTGTAAGAATTCCAGCAATGTAAATTATATTCTGGCCCGGTAATTTGTATGAATTTTATGAGCTAAAACAAATATCTTCAATAAATAAACAAAATATACTTACCAAAATACTATCTGTCAATCAAAATACCCCACCTCCCCCCCTCTTCCCACCTGCTCCCTGGGTCCCTCCCTCCCTCCCTACCCCTCACCCCCACCTTCCCTCCCTACCAGAGAAATGATTGGGTTATAACAGTATATTTACATTTTTAGTAATAAATAATACCTCAGACTAAAGTTAGGATAATATAATTGACATTGCTGGATTCCTTGCAAGACCAGGAATATTTTGAATATACATGTCATATATTTTGCACAAAAGATAACATATTTGCTCAGAGTAAACAAAATACTTACATTAGATCTAAAATTTGTATGTCTAATGCAAAATCTATGATGCTTATATTCAAAATGATCATCAAATTGTAAGAATTCCAGCAATTTAAATTATATTCTGGCCGGATAATTTGTATGAATTTTATGAGCTAAATAAAAAAATTATACTTCACCCGCGTATATGAGTAGATGCACCGCGTAAAGTGGGAATTCCGGTTCTGGCAGGTTACCGTGTAAATGTAGAAACGCGTAAAGTGAAACCGCGTAAAGCGAGGATTCTTTGTATTGTACTGTATTCTGTATTCTTAAATTTCATATGCTAATTATGTACAACAAATGCGTAGAGTTATAAGATAAAGTTGAAAACAGGAAATGATAAATGCAGGAGAGTGTGAGTGTAGATCATCTGACTAACAGTAGCCTTTGCACCAGGTAAACAAAGCAGAGTGGATTTAGGATGATGCAATAACTCATCAAGGGTCACCCAATGGATTATTTTGGGAGATAGTGGTCTCCAGTTATAGAATGGAAATACTGTACAGAGCTGTATATGTATTACAGTACTACAGTAATATCTTTATTATAGATGATGACTTAGCATTTCATACAGCTCACTGTTAAATCACAACCGGTTTCTCATAAGAACAAGTATAAAATTATGACTGAGCTCTACCTTGTACTGTACTATACAGTGATATCTCCATTAGCCAGAACAATTGGTGCAGAACACTTCTGGGAATGAGAGATTTCCAGGCACCGAGACGACTCTCTCAAAGCCGGAAAAAATCCCTCATCCCTGGAAATTTTCCGGGTAACAGAAAACTTTTCTCAAATGCTCCAGAAATTGCTCATTACATCATCTCTCGAACCCGGAAAAATAACCCCCATCCCAGGATTTTTTTTGAAAATGCGCCTGATTTTCATCTCTCAAACCCAGAAAAAAATCTCGCATCACAGGAAATTTCCGAGTACAGTAGGGTCGGGATATATAGTGACTTTATATAAAAAAAATTTTATATCGTGGCTACCAAAATTATCGCAATTTTCCTATACAGCTCCTTGACTTACGACGGGGTTAGGGACCCAAATCCAGGTCGTAAGTCGAATTGGTCGTAAATAAAAAATGCGAAGATAATACATAGAAAATCTAAAATGGGTGTCTCTTTTTCTTCTCAGCACCACAAAACTGACACTTTTAACCTTGCCAGCCATTTTAAAGTGAATTACAAACACAAATTTTGTCAATACACGGCGCAATCACTAACGTCGGGACTCGAAAATACGTCGTTTTAAAAATTTTTGGTACGACTGGGATGGTCGTATGTCCGGGTGGTCGTATATCAAGTAGGTCGTAAGTCGAGGAGTGGCAGTATATAGCGATAATTTTTTTCTATTTCACGAGGGAAATCGGGCAGGAAATATTTCAAATTTATCACGACTACCAAAATTATTGACATTTTCCAATATATAGTGATAAATTTATTTACAGTAGACTCTCAACTTACATGGGGTTATGTTCCTAGGTCCTCACACAAAGCCAAAAACAGTATAAAGTCAGAAACACTCCTAGAAATCCCCTAAATCACACCAAAAATACGAGTTGAATTTATTTTATCTCCCATGCAAAATATATGACGTCTATATTCAAATTATTCTCTGTCTTACAAGGATTCCAGCAATGTACAGTAATTTATATTCTGCTAACTTTAGACTGCACCATTTCATGTCA
Source organism: Homarus americanus (assembly GCF_018991925.1). Taxonomy (NCBI): domain Eukaryota; kingdom Metazoa; phylum Arthropoda; class Malacostraca; order Decapoda; family Nephropidae; genus Homarus; species Homarus americanus. The sequence goes on along the minus strand of NW_024735373.1, from coordinate 3,586 downwards.
AGTTTAGTCACTTTTATTGGCCTCCAGAACCTAACCTTATTTTCCCCATTGATTACATGTAATTATATATCGCGATGTAATATACAGTAGGTTCTCAAATTTTGCGAGTTTTTAATTCGTTTTTTTATTTGGACACAAAAAACTACACAATTTCAAATTTCGACGGCGGAAACTCGAATTTCGACAGGTTTGAGCGGCCCGCCAGATAGTTCTTAGTTGTTTGTGGCGCTAGCAGCGCCATTAGTTCCTTCCCACCCATGCACTGAGACAGCCAGAACGTTATCTCTTGGTGATCTCATGTTCAGACGCTCATTTCGCGCCCTTGATATGGCAAGTGTTGAGCCAGTAGGTGGTGGGGGTCAACCTGGTGTGAATGGGAACCCTCCTAAGCGTCCAGAACCGCCAAAGGCCAAAAGGGAGTACAGAGTTGACAAGAAACATGCAAAATATAGTTTGGCGGACAAGGCGAAAGTTGTGGAAAACAGGTACTCCCCGACTCACGTCCACCAGCACTTACGACCGCCTCAGTCGTACCAAAATGTGGTCAAATAATGTATTTTTGAGTCCCAAAGTACACAGTTTAAAATGGCTGGCAAACTTAAAAGCGAGTGTTTTGTGGTGCTGAAAAGAAAGAGACCCAAATTTTTTATTTTCTATGTGTTATTTAAGCATTTCTGACAACCATTTCGACTTACGACCTGGATGTCGGTCCCTAACCCCGTCGTAAGTCGGGGAGTACCTGTATATCGAGAAAGGGATGAAGACCAGTGAAATTCGGCGACTAACAGGTGCACCTGAAAGCACAATAAGAACACTGAAGCAAAAGAAAGGGACTATAAAATAACAAATGAACATTGGAAAGAAGTATTTCGGCACCCACAAATGAGTGCAGACACAAGTGAATATCGCAAAATCATTGCAATAACCGAGGCGTACCTTAGCAAGTGGTTGAGCAGGAGAGTGAAGGAGGATGCCAGCGTGTCCGAGGCAGAGTTGCGTGAGCAGGCCAGAGTGATTTACAGTGCAGTGTGCAAAAAGAAAAACCATTTCATCTTCCCCCAGTTTCAAGGAATCTGTTGGCTGGCTTGCTAATTTTAAGAAGCAGTGTCAAGTGAAGTTGGCGAAGTATCATTGTAAAATTGCCTGTGCAGACATTAGTGGAGTTGACTCATTTCCAGCGATTGCAAAGCAGATTGTTGAAGATGGTGGTTATTCCTACGAACAAATATACAACTGTGACGAAACTGTTTTTTACTGTAAAAAGTCCCCTACTACAAGTACATGCACAAAACAGAGAAACAAGCAAAAGGCACCAAACTCGCAAGGGATAGATTCAGTGTGTTATTCACTTGCAATGCGTCAGGTTCGCATAAAATGAAACCTCTTGTTATTCACAAGTATCAAAAACTGCATGCGTACAGGAATCAAGATATGAATAAGCTTAATGTGTATTGGGAGAAGACTGCCAAAGGTTACACGGACAAAAATCTGTCAAAGAAGTGGTTTGAGAAGTATTTTATCCCTGACGCAAGGGCACACTGTAGGCGTAAGAACCTAGAATTCAAGGTGTTGTTATTCATGGACAATGCGCCTGGTCATGCTAGGTATTTGGTAGACTTCCACCCCAACGTACAAGTGTGCTTCCTTCCCTCGAACACAACTTCAGAGATACAGCAGCTGGATCAAGAACTGATAGCCAATGTTAACCTCATGTACTACCGCACCGTTCACAACCATGAAACTGACAGCCAAGTTGAACTGTTACAAATTGCTACAGTTAGTGATATTGAGAGTGAAGATGAGAACGAGTCCGTCACCCTTAAACCGTCTGCCACACCTGGACCATCTTCTGCCACCCCTGCCCATATCCTAACTATTAAGCAATTTTGGAAAAAATTTAATATTCACAATGCTGTTGACACAATGGCTGATTCGTGGCATGAGATCAATGTTCCAACAATCACACATGCTTGGACACCACTCTTCCCTCATCTCAAGGTCGAGTGTGGAGGTGCCTCAGGTGCGCAGCAGCTAGACAACGGTTCACTGTTAGCATAGATAGTCGAGTCAGTAAGGAGTGTGGGCGCTGAATTTGCTGAGGTCATTGAGGACACTGTTATGAACCTTGTGACTTTTAATTCTGAGGAAAACATAACTAAGATGCTTGAAAATGATTCTGATTCTAGCTCAGACGGAGAAGGACAACCGGAAGTGATTGAAAAATTGACCATTGTCAAGCTGGCAAAGATTCTCGCAGTGCAGTGACATGAAAGAATCACTTCAGAAATTCACTCAAGATGCCCCTGAACTACAAAATGCATTGCTCCACCTTGACAATCTCAATGATATTCTCATGGCAATTTACAACTGCAAAATTAGGGAAAAACAACAGTCTGTGATAACAAGATTCTTCCGACGCCGCCAGGATGTAGCCGACGCAATCCAGAACATTTGAGTAGCAGATGGGGCCGAGGATGGTGCAACGGCAGATGTTGAACCACTCGAGAATGACTTAGACTTTGAAGGATTTCTGGATGTGGCCCAGGATGGGTCACATCCAACTAACCCACCTCTAGCCTCGGAATCAATCCACCATCCACCCAAGCCCATCATTGCTGTGTCTTCAGTTTGTGTTTTTTCTGTTAATAAACTTTTTCTGTGTTGTTTTTAGTTTTTATTTAACTTTATCTGTGTTATTTTCGTTGGTTTATTAGGATGTTGCTTTATTACAGGTGTAGTAATTCGCCCAAAAAAGTAGGGTAAATAAGGCAATATTTAGCCAAACATCAAAAGTACCAGACTCAAATTAATTTTCTCCATAGGAAGTTGTATTTAAATTTGGAAGATTTGAATTTTGCGAGGTTTTTAGTCTAAATAGGTGTCCAAATATGAGAGCATACTGTATAGCGAACATCCTCGGACCCTATCTCGCGATATATCCCGACCCTACTGTACGTACTGGTCACATTTTCTTGGAATTTTCCAAAAAAATTTCAATTCCGGCTATTGCAGAGTTCCAGGTTTAAGGGATTCTGGCTAACTGAGATATTACTATATTGTACTGCATATAATTCACTTATTGTAAGATGTAGACATTAGTGTTATGTTGACGCTGCCTGGCAACCCCTGGTAGTGGACTGTCTGCAGCGCCAGTTGCCGCCTGTCAGACTTGTAGCATGGATCTCTACATTAAAGTTCTCAGCCGCTACACGGTGTTTCTCCTTCCCTTCAAGAAAACACCTAACACTTATTTTTCTTTTATAGCATTTTAAGACGTTTTGGGGAGGAATTTTTTCTAAGAGCATACCTCAGCTTTTATAATGAGTCAATGGGAAAATATGATCCCATTTACAAAAAGTCTTAAAGGATCAGAAGTCTTTCATAAATTATGGAATGCCTGTATAAAAACAGTAGCTTCTCTGGAGTGAAATTTTTTTGTATATAAGTGTAACTAATCTACAGGCTGTTCTGTATATTTGCTTAAAATACACCTGTATAATAAGTAAGCAGCTATCAAATAGAGAGGTATGTACTACCACCTGGGATAATGTGTTGTCTAATGGTTGACCCTGCTGTCATAAAGCAT
>NW_024735372.1:0-8567 GCF_018991925.1 Homarus americanus | reverse complement strand
ATAACATAACGGGACTCACTGTTATAACATAACGGGATCACTGTTATAACATAACGGGACTAACTGTTATAACATAACGGGACTCACTGTTATTACATAACGGGACTAACTGTTATAACATAACGGGGATCACTGTTATTACATAACGGGACTAACTGTTATAACATAACGGGACTCACTGATATAACATAACGGGACTAACTGTTATAACATAACGGGACTCACTGTTATTACATAACGGGACTAACTGTTATAACATAACGGGACTCACTGATATAACATAACGGGGCTCACTGTTATTACATAACGGGACTCACTGTTATAACATAACGGGGCTCACTGTTTTAACGAGGCTCATTGTTTTAACATAACGGAACTAACTGTTATAACATAACTGGACTCACTGTTAAAACAACAGAACTCACTGTTATAACAATAGAACTTACTGCTATAACATAACGGGACTCACTGTTATAACATAATGGGACAACTGTTATAACATAACGGGACTCACTGTTATAACATAACGGGGCTCACTGTTATAACATAACGGGACTAACTGTTATAACATAACGGGACTAACTGTTATAACATAACTGGACTCACTGTTAAAACAACAGAACTCACTGTTATAACAATAGAACTTACTGCTATAACATAACGGGACTCACTGTTATAACATAATGGGACAACTGTTATAACATAACGGGACTCACTGTTATTACATAATGGGATTCACTGTTATAACATAATGGGACTCACTGTTATACCATAACGGGACGAACTGTTATAACATAACTGAACTCACTGTTACAACAATAGAACTTACTATTATAACATAACGGGACTCACTGTTATAACATAACGGGGCTCACTGTTATAACATATCGGGACAACTGTTATAACATAACGGGACTCACTGTTATAACATAACGGGACTCACTGTTATAACATAATGGGACAACTGTTATAACATAACGGGACTCACTGTTATAACCTAACGGGGCTCACTGTTATAACATAACGGGACTAACTGTTATAACATAACGGGACTCACTGTTATTACATAATGGGATTCACTGTTATAACATAATGGGACTCACTGTGATAACATAACGGGGCTCACTGTTATACCATAACGGGACGAACTGTTATAACATAACTGAACTCACTGTTACAACAATAGAACTTACTATTATAACATAACGGGACTCACTGTTATAACATAACGGGGCTCACTGTTATAACATAACGGGGCTCATTGTTATAACATAATGGGACTAACTGTTATAACATAACGGGACTCACTGTTATAAAAAGAGAACTCACTGTTATAACAATAGAACTTACTGTTATAACATAACGGGGTCACTGTTATAACACAACGGGACTAAATGTTATAACATAACGGGACTCACTGTTATAACGAAACGGGGCTCACTGTTATAACATAACTGGACTCACTGTTAAAACAACAGAACTTACTGTTATCAATAGAACTTACTGTTATAACATAACGGGACTCACTGTTATAACATAATGGGATTCACTGTTATAACATAATGGGACTCACTGTTATAACATAACGGGACTCACCGCTATAACATAACGGAACACACTGTTATAACATAACAGGGTCACTGCTATAACGTAACGGGACTAACTGTTATAACATAACGGGAGTAACTGTTATAACATAACGGGGCTCACTGTTATTACATAACGGGACTAACTGTTATAACATAACGGGACTAACTGTTATAATATAACGGGACTAACTGTTATAACATAACGGGGCTCACTGTTATTACATAACGGGACTAACTGTTATAACATAACGGGACTCACTGATATAACATAACGGGACTAACTGTTATAACATAACGGGACTCACTGTTATTACATAACGGGACTAACTGTTATAACATAACGGGACTCACTGTTATTACATAACGGGACTAACTGTTATTACATAACGGGGCTCACTGTTATAACATAACGGGACTCACTGTTATTACATAACGGGACTCACTGTTATTACATAACGGGACTAACTGTTATAACATAACGGAACTCACTGTTATAACATAACGGGACTCACTGTTATAACATAACGGGACTCACTGTTATTTCACAACGGGACTAACTGTTATAACATAACGGGAGTAACTATTATAACACAACGGGACTCACTGTTATAAAATAACGGGACTCACTGTTATAAAATAACGGGACTCACTGTTATAACATAACGGCGTTCACTGTTATAACATAACGGGATTAACTGTTATAAGAAAACGGGATTCACTGCTATACCATAACGGGGCTCACTGTATACCATAACGGGACTCACTGTTATAACATAACGTGGCTCACTGTTATAACATAACGGGGCTCACTGTTATAACATAACGTGACTCACTGTTATAACAAAAAGGGGATCACTGTTATAACATAACGGGACTCACTGTTAAAACATAACGGGACTCACTGTTATAACATAACGGCGCTCACTGTTATAACATAACGGGATTAACTGTTATAAGAAAACGTGATTCACTGCTATACCATAACGGGGCTCACTGTATACCATAACGGGACTCACTGTTATAACATAACGGGGCTCACTGTATACCATAACGGGACTCACTGTTATAACATAACGTGACTTACTGTTATAACAAAAAGGGGATCACTGTTATAACATAACGGGACTCACTGTTATAACATAACGGGACTCACTGTTATAACATAACGGGGCTCACTGTTATAACATAACGTGGCTCACTGTTATAACAAAAAGGGGATCACTGTTATAACATAACGGGACTCACTGTTATAACATAACGGGGCTCACTGTTATAACATAATGGGACTCACTGTTACAACATAATGGGGCTCACCTTTATAACGGGGCTCATTGTTATAACACAAAGGGACTCACTGCTATAACATAACGGGGCTCACTGTTATAACATAACGGGATTCACTGTTATAAAATAACTTGATTCACTGTTATAAAATAACAGGACTCACTGTTATATCAGGACTCACTGTTAAAAAATAAAGGGACTCACCGTTATAACATAACGGGGCTCACTGTTACAAAATAACGGGACTCACTGTTATAACACAACAGGACTCATTGTTATAGAAAAACGGGACTCACTGTTATAATACAACGGGACTTAATGTTACAGAAAAACTGGACTCACTGTTATAACAGAACCGGACTCACTCTTATAACATAACGGGGCTCACTGTTATAACATAACGAGGCTCACTGCTATAACGGGACTCACTGTTATAACATAACGGGACTCACTGTTATAACATAACGGGACTCACTGTTATAACATAACGGGGCTCACTGTTATAACATAACGAGACTCACTGTTATAACGGGACAAACTGTTGTCACATAACGGGACTCACTGTTATAACATAACGGGATTAACTGTAATAACATAACGGGATTAACTGTTATAACATAACAGACCTAAATGTTATAACATAATTGAACTCACTGTTATAACAACGGGATTCACTGTTATAACATAACGGGAATCAATGTTATAACAACAGAACTCACTGTTAAAACGAAAAAAATTACTTTTATAACATAACGGGACTCACTGTTACAACATAACGGGACTCACTGCTATAAAGGGACTCACTGTTATAACATAACGGGATTCGCTGTTATAACGGGACACACTGTTATAACAGGACTCACTCTTATAACGGGGATCACTGTTATAACACAATGGGACTCATTGTTATAACATAACGGGACTCACTGTTACAACATAACGGGACTCAATGTTATAGAAAAACAGGACTTACTGTTCTAACATAACGGGTTTCACTGTTATACCATAACGGGACTCACTGTTATAACATAACGGGACTCACTGTTATAACATAACTGGACTCACTGTTAAAACAACAGAACTCACTGTTATAACAATAGAACTTACTGTTATAACATAACGGGACTCACTGTTCTAACATAATGGGACAACTGTTATAACATAACGGGACTCACTGTTATACCATAACGGGACTAACTGTTATAACATAACTGGACTCACTGTTAAAACAACAGAACTCACTGTTATAACAATAGAACTTACTGTTATAACATAACGGGACTCACTGTTCTAACATAATGGGACAACTGTTATAACATAACGGGACTCACTGTTATAACATAACGGGGATCACTGTTCTAACATAATGGGACAACTGTTATAACATAACGGGACTCACTGTTATAACATAACGGGACTCACTGTTATAACATAACGGGACTCACTGTTATAACATAACGGGGATCACTGTTATAACATAATGGGACTCACTGTTATAACATAACGGGACTCACTGCTTTAACATAACGGGACTCACTGTTCTAACATAATGGGACAACTGTTATAACATAATGGGACTCACTGTTATAACATAACGGGACTCACTGTTATAACATAATGGGACTCACTGTTATAACATAACGGGACTCACTGCTTTAACATAACGGGACTCACTGTTATAAAAACAGAACTCACTGTTATAACAATAGAACTTACTGTTATAACATAACGGGACTCACTGTTATAAAAACAGAACTCACTGTTATAACAATAGAACTTACTGTTATAACATAACGGGACTCACTGCTTTAACATAACGAGACTCACTGTTATAAAAACAGAACTCACTGTTATAACAATAGAACTTACTGTTATAACATAACGGGACTCACTGTTATAACAACAGAACTCACTGTTATAACAATAGAACTTACTGCTATAACATAATGGGACTAATTGTTATAACAACGGGACTCACTGTTATAACAACAGAACTCACTGTTGTAACAATAGAACTTACTGTTATAACATAACGGGACTCACTGTTATAACATAATGGGACTCACTGTTATAACATAACGGGACTCACTGCTATAACATAACGGAACACACTGTTATAACATAACAGGGTCACTGCTATAACATAACGGGACTCACTGTTATAACAACAGGACTCACTGTTATAACATAACGGGACTCACTGTTATAACATAATGGAGCTCACTGTAATAACATAACGGGGTCACTGTTATAGCATAACGGGGTCACTGATACAACATAACGAGAGTCACTGCTATAAAGAGACTCACTGTTATAACATAACGGGACTCACTGCTATAACATAACGGAACACACTGTTATAACATAACAGGGTCACTGCTATAACATAACGGGACTCACTGTTATAACATAAAGGGGCCCACTGCTATAACATAACGGGGTAACTGTTACAACATAACGGGACTCACTGTTATGACATAACGGGACTCACTGTTATAACATAAAGGGGCTCACTGCTATAACATAACGGGGTAACTGTTACAACATAACGGGGCTCACTGTTATGACATAACGGGACTTACTGTTATAACATAACGGGAGTCACTGTTATGACGGGACTCACTGTTATAACGGGACTCACTGTTATTACTTGACTCACTGTTATAACGGGGATCACTGTTATAACATAACGGTAGTCATTGTTATAACATAACGGGACTAACTGTTATTACACAACGGGACTCACTGTTATAACATAACGGGACTCACTGTTATAACGGGACTCACTGTTATAACATAACAGGACTCACTGTTACAAAATAACGGGGCTCACTGTTATAACATAACAGGACTCACTGTTAAAACATAACGGGACTCACTGTTATAACATAACGGCGCTCACTGTTATAACATAACAGGACTCACTGTTACAAAATAACGGGGCTCACTGTTATAACATAACGGGGCTCACTGTTATAAAATAACGGGATTCATTGCTATAACAAAACGGGGCTCACTGTATAACATAACGGGACTCACTGTTATAACATAATGGGGCTCACTGTTATATCGGGACTCACTGCTATAACATAACGGGGCTCACTGTATAACATAACGGGACTCATTGCTATAATATTACGGGACTCACTGGTATAACATAATGGGGCTCACTGTTATAACATAAAGGGGATCACTGTTAAAGCATAACGGGACTCACTGTTATATCGAGACTCACTGCTATAACTTAACGGGACTCACTGCTATGACATAACGGGACTCACTGTTATAACATAACGGGGCTCACTGTTATAACATAAAGGGGATCACTGTTATAACATAACGGGACTCACTGTTATAACATAACGGGGCTCACTGTTATAACGAGGCTAATTGTTTTAACATAACGGAACTAACTGTTATAACATAACTGGACTCACTGTTAAAACAACAGAACTCACTGTTATAACAATAGAACTTACTGCTATAACATAACGGGACTCACTGTTATAACATAATGGGACAACTGTTATAACATAACGGAACTAACTGTTATAACATAACGGGACTAACTGTTATAACATAACGGGACTCACTGTTATTACATAACGGGACTAACTGTTATAACATAACGGGGCTCACTGTTATTACATAACGGGACTAACTGTTATAACATAACGGGACTCACTGATATAACATAACGGGACTAACTGTTATAACATAATGGATCACCGTTACGGTTATAACATAACGACCCACTGATATAACATAACGGGGGCTCAACATATAGGACTCATTATTACATAACGGACCCACTGTTATTACATAACGGACTAAATCAATATAACATAACGGGACTCACTGATATAACATAACGGGACTAACTGTTATAACATAACGGGACTCACTGTTATTACATAACGGGACTCACTGTTATAACATAACGGGGCTCACTGTTTTAACGAGGCTCATTGTTTTAACATAACGGAACTAACTGTTATAACATAACTGGACTCACTGTTAAAACAACAGAACTCACTGTTATAACAATAGAACTTACTGCTATAACATAACGGGACTCACTGTTATAACATAAAGGGGATCACTGTTATAACATAACGGGACTCACTGTTATAACATAACGGGGCTCACTGTTATAACGAGGCTAATTGTTTTAACATAACGGAACTAACTGTTATAACATAACTGGACTCACTGTTAAAACAACAGAACTCAATGTTATAACAATAGAACTTACTGCTATAACATAACGGGACTCACTGTTATAACATAATGGGACAACTGTTATAACATAACGGAACTAACTGTTATAACATAACGGGGCTCACTGTTATAACATAACGGGACTAACTGTTATAACATAACGGGACTCACTGTTATTACATAGCGGGACTAACTGTTATAACATAACGGGGCTCACTGTTATTACATAACGGGACTAACTGTTATAACATAACGGGACTCACTGTTATAACATAACGGGACTAACTGTTATAACATAACGGGACTCACTGATATAACATAACGGGACTAACTGTTATAACATAACGGGACTCACTGTTATTACATAACGGGACTAACTGTTATAACATAACGGGACTCACTGATATAACATAACGGGGCTCACTGTTATAACATAACGGGACTCACTGTTATTACATAACGGGACTCACTGTTATTACATAACGGGACTAACTGTTATAACATGGTCGACTCACTGTTATAACATAACGACCTCACTGTTATAACATAACGGGATCACTGTTATAACATAACGGGACTAACCGTTATAACATAACGGGGCTCACTGTTATAACATAACGGGACTAACTGTTATAACATAACGGGACTCACTGTTATAACATAACGGGATCACTGTTATAACATAACGGGACTAACCGTTATAACATAACGGGGCTCACTGTTATACCATAACGGGACGAACTGTTATAACATAACTGAACTCACTGTTACAACAATAGAACTTACTATTATAACATAACGGGACTCACTGTTATAACATAACGGGGCTCACTGTTATAACATAACGGGGCTCATTGTTATAACATAACGGGACTAACTGTTATAACATAACGGGACTCACTGTTATAAAAAGAGAACTCACTGTTATAACAATAGAACTTACTGTTATAACATAACGGGGTCACTGTTATAACACAACGGGACGAAATGTTATAACATAACGGGACTCACTGTTATAACGAAACGGGGCTCACTGTTATAACATAACTGGACTCACTGTTAAAACAACAGAACTTACTGTTATCAATAGAACTTACTGTTATAACATAACGGGCCTCACTGTTATAACATAATGGGATTCACTGTTATAACATAATGGGACTCACTGTTATAACATAATGGGACTCACTGTTATAACATAACGGGACTCACCGCTATAACATAACGGAACACACTGTTATAACATAACAGGGTCACTGCTATAACGTAACGGGACTAACTGTTATAACATAACGGGAGTAACTGTTATAACATAACGGGGCTCACTGTTATTACATAACGGGACTAACTGTTATAACATAACGGGACTAACTGTTATAACATAACGGGACTAACTGTTATAACATAACGGGGCTCACTGTTATTACATAACGGGACTAACTGTTATAACATAACGGGACTCACTGATATAAC
>NW_024735371.1:0-12500 GCF_018991925.1 Homarus americanus | reverse complement strand
CAGAGTTATGAGTTAGTGTTAAAATGTATTATAATTGACCTTCCTTCAGTTTCGTTTATCTAGGTGTGTGCTTAAGAAAATACCTTATGTTATATGTAAACAGTTCCCGTAGTTTGATATAAGAACATAAGAACATAAGAAAATAAGGAGTCTGCAATAGGCCGGTTGGCCTGTGCATGGCAGCTCCTGTCGAGAGTTACTACCACTCTCCATCATCCATGAATCTATCTAGCCTCCTTTTGAAACTTTCCAGAGTTCCCGCACTTACTACAAAGTTGCTAAGCTTGTTCCACTCGTCCACCACCCTATTTGTGAACCAGTTTCTTCCTATCTCCCTCCTAAACCTAAACTTATCAACTTAGAATCCGTTGCTCAGGTCCTATCCTGCTCGGATATTATAAGAACTTTATCTATATCCCTTTTATTGATTCCTTTCACCCACTTAAATACTTCTATCATATCTCCCCGCACTCTTCGTCTTTCTAGGGAATGCAAGTTAAGTTTCTTTAACCTAGCCTGATATGGAAGGTTTCTAAGTCCAGGAATCATTTTCGTCATTCTTCGCTGCGCCGACTCCAGTGAATTGATATCCATTCTATAATAAGGGCACCAGAACTGAACCGCATTATCGAGGTGCGGCCTGACTTCAGCGCAAAGATAGTTGCAATAAGACCTCTGCACTCTTGTTACTTACACTTCTAGATATAAAACATACTCTGTTTGCCTTATTTCGAACATTAACGCACTGTTTTCTAGGCCAATGAGTCCGGAGCTTACAAATGCCCCTAGGTCTCTTTCACAAGTCGACTTCTCTAGGTTGATGTTGTTCAGGCTGTATACATTATAAGTATTTGTTCTTCAATAATAAGTACGCTGCACTTGCTGGTGGGCTGGAATTTCATTTGCCATTTTTCAGACCACCCCTGCAGTTTATTTAGATCCTCCTGTAATGCATTTGCATCCTGCCTGAATTAATTTGCCGCTCTATTTTGGTGTCATCCGCAAACTTGCTTATGTCACTGCTGATCCCGGTATCTAGATCGTTTATGTAGATTATGAACAAGAGCTGGCCTCGTACTGACCCCTGGGGAACCCCACTGGTTACACGGCCCCACTCAGATTTAACACCATCTACGCTGACCCTCTGCGTTCTATCGGTGAGCCATGATTTTATTCAATTTAAAACTTTCCCCTCGATACCATGAGCCTTAATTTTTCTCAGAAGCCTCTGATGCGGTACTCTGTCAAATGCTTTGCTAAAGTCTAAGTAAATAACATCGTAATTTTCGTCATTATCTACTTCCTCGAAGACTTTCCTAAAAAACGTTAGCAGATTTGTTAGACAAGATTTTCCCTTTGTAAACCCATGTTGAGAGTCGTAGATTAATTTGCTTTTCTCTAGATGCGATCAGATGCTGTCTGCTAAAATTGATTCAAGAAATTTCCCCACTACTGACGTCAAACTGATCGGCCGGTAATTTGACGCTGATGCTCTGTCTCCCTTTTCAAATATGGGTACTACATTCGCCTTTTCCACAACTCTGGCACAACTCCAGTGTCTAATGATTTTGTAAATAAATTTACGAGAGGTCCGCTAATCTGTTCCCTACACTCTTTTAAGACTCGAGGAAAAATTTCATCCGGCCCTGGGGATTTTGTGTTCTTTAGTTTATTTATCTTCTTAAGAACATCCTCTTTTCTGATGGTGATATTCTTTAATTTCTCTTCTTCCTTTCCCTTAAATATCAGTTCCACCTCCGGAATTTCATCGCAAATTTCTTCTGTGAAAACTGATAAGAAGTAGCTGTTCAATGCTTTGCTCATGTCTTCACTGCCATTTATCATTTCTCCCCTCCCTGACTTAAAAGGCCCAACTTTGTCCTTGACCTTTGTCCTATATACCTGGAAAAGTCCCTTGGGATTCGCCTTGAATTCTCTTGCTATTTTGATTTCATAGTCTCTCTTTGCTTTCCTTACATTTTTCTTAACATTCCTAGATAGTTCATTATACCTGTTTCTGAGCTGCTCCTCCCCTCCCTTTAATTTCTTATATATTCCTTTCTTTATTCCTATGTCATGTTTAAGTTTTCTGGTCATCCACCTTGGCTCATTCTTATTTGACCTAATTTTTCTGTATGGTATATTTTGTTCTTATGCTTTATGTAGTATACTGGTGAATATATTATAGTCATGATCAATTGTTGTGTCATCTATGACCTCACCACTTCCTACTGGGAACTGACGTGACTGTTCCCAGGTGACCTCACCAAGGTACCTTCTTAACCCCTGATAATCCGCGAACCGAAAGTTTGGGACTCTGACCATATTGTCATTGTTTTTCGTTTCCCAATTTAGGGTGAACCTGATTTCTCTGTGATCACTGTTACCGAGTTCTTCCCCTACATCAAGGTACCCACTCAGGTCAGGACTTATGGCTTCAGCTGAGGAGTGGGATGCACGTAAACGTCGGGGAATAAAATTGTCTTGTGGTTGAGGTGTGTTTCTTCGTCCGTTACTGAGGTGACCCTATGCACTTGTGTGTGGAGGAGGGGGGGGAGAGGAATTGGTTTTAATTTCGCTAATTTTTTTTTGTTACATCTTGCCACAGTATTATCGGATATATACGAGAATGATAATAAGTGGCTGTATGAGAATACTTTGTCATTAATGTACGCTTTCCTAGTATTACAGTATGTTATCTGCCAACCTTTATCTACGAAAAATATGAATGTTTTAACCCAGTTATGTGTATCTGAAGGATTACTAGTGGACATAATTTTTCTTTGAGTAATAACATAGTCACACACCCGAGCATGAATTTTGGAACGAACTATTCACTTTTGACATATCAATACTATAATATTGCTCCGAAACTATTAATAATTTCAAGTATACAGGCGCGTATTAGTTAAAATATACAGATTAAAGCAATGATTTCAGTTAATAAGGACATACACGATATATTACTTTTATAATTAAGTGATATTCTGGTAACCAAACCCACTATAAATGACAGAAACTAACATTAACATATATAAGTTATAAGTTTTTGTTAACATACCGTTTATTATGAACCTTTCCAAGTACACTTAAAAGATATCTCATGAACACGGAAATATTGTGCCTACTTTTTAACACTAATTGATGACGTCAGGCAGCTATCAGGGCTACCAACATATCGGAAAAAATCAGTAATATGATCTGACAACATTATTGTTATTAGTATTGATATATTAGGGTCTCCTCCAGGTTATCTGTATATAAGCCTACTGCGTCTCATGCATTCTGACGTAGTTGTAGTACGTCTCATGCATCTGGCGTAGTTGTAGTGTGTCTCATGCATTAGGACGTAGTTGTAGTGTGTCTCATGTATTCTGACGTAGTTGTAGTGTGTCTCATGCATTAGGACGTAGTTGTAGTGTGCCCCATGCATCTGACGTAGTTGTAGTGCGTCTCATGTACTCTGATGTAGTTGTAGTGTGTCTCATGCATTCTGACGTAGTTGTAGTGTGTGTCATGCATTAGGACGTAGTTGTAGTGTGCCTCATGCATTCTGACGTAGTTGTAGTGCGTCTCATGCATCTGATGTAGTTGTAGTGCGTCTCATGCATCTGACGTAGTTGTAGTGCGTCTTATGTATTCTGACGTAGTTGTAGTGTGTCTCATGCATTCTGACGTAGTTGTAGTGCGTCTCATGCATTAGGACGTAGTTGTAGTGTCTCATGCATCTAACGTAGTTGTAGTGCGTCTCATGCATCTGACGTAGTTGTAGTGCGTCTTATGTATTCTGACGTAGTTGTAGTGTGTCTCATGCATTCTGACGTAGTTGTAGTGCGCCTCATGCATTAGGACGTAGTTGTAGTGTCTCATGCATCTAACGTAGTTGTAGTGCGTCTCATGCATTCTGACGTAGTTATAGTGCGTCTCATGTACTCTGACGTAGTTGTAGTGCGTCTCATGCATCCTGACGTAGTTGTAGTGTGTGTCATGCATTAGGACGTAGTTGTAGTGTGCCTCATGCATTCTGACGTAGTTGTAGTGCGTCTCATGCATCTGATGTAGTTGTAGTGCGTCTCATGCATCTGACGTAGTTGTAGTGCGTCTTATGTATTCTGACGTAGTTATAGTGCGTCTCATGTATTCTGACGTGGTTGTAGTGTGTCTCATGCATTAGGACGTAGTTGTAGTGAGCCTCATGCATTCTGACGTAGTTGTAGTGCGTCTCATGCAACTGACGGAGTTGTAGTGCGTCTCATGCATCTGACGTAGTTATAGTGCGTCTCATGTACTCTGACGTAGTTGTAGTGCGTCTCATGCAACTGACGGAGTTGTAGTGCGTCTCATGCAACTGACGGAGTTATAGTGCGTCTCATGCAACTGACGGAGTTGTAGTGCGTCTCATGCATCCTGACGTAGTTGTAGTGTGTCTCATGCATCTGACGTAGTTGTAGTGCGTCTCATGCAACTGACGTAGTTGTAGTGCGTCCATGCAACTGACGGAGTTGTAGTGCGTCTCATGCAACTGACGTAGTTGTAGTGCGTCTCATGCATTAGGACGTAGTTGTAGTGCGTCTCATGCATTCTGACGTAGTTGTAGTGCGTCTCATGCAACTGACGAAGTTGTAGTGCGTCTCATGCATCCTGACGTAGTTGTAGTGTGCCCCATGCAACTGACGTAGTTGTAGTGCGTCTCATGCATTAGGACGTAGTTGTAGTGCGTCTCATGCATCCTGACGTAGTTGTAGTGCGTCTCATGCAACTGACGTAGTTGTAGTGCGTCTCATGCAACTGACGTAGTTGTAGTGCGTCTCATGCATCCTGACGTAGTTGTAGTGTGTCTCATGCATTAGGACGTAGTTTTAGTGTGCCTCATGCATTCTGACGTAGTTGTAGTGCTTCTCATGCATCTGACGTAGTTGTAGTGCGTCTCATGCATTAGGACGTAGTTGTAGTGCGTCTCATGTATTCTGACGTAGTTGTAGTGCGTCTCATGTATTCTGACGTAGTTGTAGTGTGTCTCATACATTTTGACGTAGTTGTAGTGCGTCTCATGCATCCTGACGTAGTTGTAGTGCGTCTCATGCAACTGACGTAGTTGTAGTGCGTCTCATGCAACTGACGGAGTTGTAGTGCGTCTCATGCATCTGACGTAGTTGTAGTGTGCCATGCATCTGACGTAGTTGTAGTGTATCATGCATCTGACGTAGTTGTAGTGTGTCATGCATCTGACATAGTTGTAGTGTGCCTCATGCATCTGACGTAGTTGTAGTGCATCTAAAACACTCCTGACGTGGTTGTAGTGTGTCTAAAAGACTAAAACACTCTTGAAGGTAGATGTAGTGCGTTATATATACCTTCTGACGTAGTTGTAGTGTGTCTAAAAGACTAAAACACTCTTGAAGGTAGATGTAGTGCGTTATATACATTCTGACGTAGCTGTAGTGCATCTAAAACACACATGACGTAAATGTAGTGCGTTACAGTATATACATTCTGACGTAGTTGTAGTGCGTCTTATAATTTCTGACGTAGTTGTAGTGCGTCTTATAATTTCTGACGTAGTTGTAGTGCGGTATGTTGGTGAGGGGTGGTTTGTGGGGGGTGTTGGTGTAGTCACTCCTTGTCTATCTCACTTTAGTACCGTAACTGTTCTGAAACTGTTAAAAGATCCAGTCCTCCTTGTCATCATATACAAGTAATATTATTTACCACTAATATTACTTGTGTATTTCTTGACAACAAAGTGACCCACTCATCTCTGTTTAGTTTATATTTTCAGTTTTTTGCCTGCCATATTTTTCAATAAACCGTTAATTATTATTACTACTACACACTTCCAACGTTTCCCGACACCCACAATCTGACACTGTCCAGTTTATCCTATGTTGTTTTTACGTGTTTTTCTCTATATGAAAAACTATAATAAACACTAAATTGCTGTTATTAATAACTTATATACTGTAATTATATGTTATGGGAGGGTAGTGTGTAGCGATGGTGAGGCGCGGTGGGGGTGGTTGTGGGAACAGGGGCAGTGTAGAGGGTCGCCATCAGTAGCCAACACACACACACGTCACACATGCCAGTCACCACTACCGCCACCACCAACCACACACTAGTACACACCTTCCTCATATCGCAACACCATCATCATCTTCATCATGTCATATGTGATTACACGCGGTGCCAGCCAATCACAGTCGCCTCTTTTTATCATCTTCCTTCCTCGCCCAATCACACGCGAGAATGGGAATGGCGCGTTTTTTATCAATCCCAAAACCCGCCCCTTTCCTGGATGTGGTGTAATTATTGGAGGCCGGCGGTAATGCGCGGCGCCCCATTGGTTGAGGCTGCAGCTGCCGGGTTATTCAGGTAATAGGAAGGTCCTTATAAAGAAGTCAGAACATGATTTATCGTCGGGTGTGTGGGAGCCATGGGGAGGACGTGTGTGTCTCCTCCTCCATTTAGTGAAGTTTCTCTCTTACATTGTATTATCACACCACCTGAATGATCCCCTTCACACATAACTCACCAAGTCTTGTGTTTTATTAGTTAGTGATGATGTGATAATATTTTTGAGGCGTATATGATAAGTGTGTTTGGTAGTGCATTCTAAACCTCCATTACATAAGTGGGTGTGTGGGATACCACCGTCCACCCCCTCCTTCTTCACTACCTCCCCCTATACACTCCTTCCCCTCCCTTCACCCCCTCCCCTTCTCTTCATCCCCTCCTCCCCACCTCTAACTCTTACCCTTAGCGGTGAAAAATCCCTCATTGTGGCTTCAAATCTTTTAAAATGGCAAAGAAAACCTTTTCCCATGAGGCGGACGGACGGGTGGAGGAGCCTAAAGATCTTTCCTGAAATTCGTTATGATTTTCTCGGCTAGTCCATCCCTCGGGCCACGGCGGTTTCTACAGGGTTTTCTCAGGTCGAGACGTTTTGTGACTGTTAACTGTCTGGGAGGGAAGGAGGGGGGTGACGGATGCCGAGGCTTTGTTCTGTCCCCTTCCGCCCCGACGTGTCACCTGAGACCCGCCAGCCAGTTACGACAGGACTGTGTGACCATTGCTATTATCACCACCGCTACTACTGCCACCACTATCACTGCTATTATCATCACTACCACCACCATGTCTGTGACTACCACCACGTATCACCACTCACCACCACGTCATCTGCACCACTTATAATCACCACTAATACTACTACTAACGTGACCACTGCTGTTATCACCACCACTGCCACCACCACCACCACCACCACCACCACCACCACCACCAACACTGAAACTTGTTACTGTTCGCTTTGTGTCCATTCTTCTCCCCTCCCCTTCTCTGTCTTTCTTCCATCTTCTTTCTCTTCTCTCCTCTTTCTCCTCCTTCTTTCTTCCTTCTCACTTTCCTCCTACTCCTTATCTTCTTCCTTCTCCTTCCTCCGCCTCTTCTTCTTCCTCTTCCCCTTTACGTCCCTCCTCTTCTTCCTCCTCTTCTCCTTCTCCCCCTCCCCTTCCCCCCCACTCCTCCTTCCCCTACCCCTCCTCCTCCCCCTCCTCCTCCCCCTCCCCCCTCCTCACCCAGGGAGAGATGGACGAGATACAAGTCGTGTAATATCCGCTGAGGACGCTGCTAGTGACGGCATCATCTCAGTCCTGGCCTGGCGTGGACTCGGAGCCTACGTATACCTATAGTCTTAGTAGCCCCATTGTTTACATTGCCCCGTAGCCCGTCCTCGACAAGCTATACCTGATTTATGGGTTGATCGTGTAGCCCCCTCCCTCCCTCCCTCCCCCCCTCAGTAGTGGCTGTATAAGAAACGTGTAAAATACTCCAGCTATATAGTAAACGTGTTCGTATGTATAGCCTCAGTTGTGCTACACGATGAAAGACTACTAGACGATGGCAGGTCTGTGGCACCTTGGGGAGTCTAGCCAGTTACACCAAGTTACCTCCGTGAATTTCCGCCTTTATTTAGTTGTGGTCGTATTCTTTAATACGCTAGTTGTTAACATTTAGGTGAGAATAAGTAAATATTATCAAAACAACATTGAAAAACTCATAAGTGACTTTGTAATATAATTCAGTCGAGATAATAATATAAACACGAACGTGCTGGTCAAGCTCAGAGCTGTTCAGGGGTCATCTGGCCCTCCGGGTCGAGGTTGATCGGTGTTTTTTTTTCTTTTTTCTTTTAATTGTTTCAATATGTGTTAAAGTCATTACTGTGTTAACAATATTGTATAAAAGACAAAGAACATTTAAATATACGTATTTAGTTTCAGGGTTTAATTAGTTATTTATTACTATGATATTTGTTTTCCTCTCATGTGTACAGCTTAAGTCTTTACTGTTGTTTTAAGTAACTTTAGATTCAGTTGTTTTTCTCCCAAACTTATGTTGACATTTACATTGTTTAGAATATATCATATAACGCGTCATGATCATCCTGTGTTTATAAAGATAAGAGTTCAGTAATATTCCTTAAGGTTAAGTTTCTTAAACTATTCACGTGGACCTAATATGATGACCTACATGGTCACCTATGGCCAGTGTGTGTGTCCGCTAAGTCGGGGTAAAGGAATACTTTTTATTGTTATAATAATGTAAATTAATTTACACATAATAATATTATCACTGTTTCATATAAGATGTCATTTACACTCATAAGATATTCAAATATACCTAAAGCAGGTTACGTTACGTTACGTTACGTTACGTTACGTTATGTTTTGTATAAAGCTTTTCATTTGTATGTATTACTGTAAGGAAAAAATGACAATAAGTGTTAAATTTAATACAAATGTAAACTAAAGTGAAAAAAATCAGAAGGAAAAATGACAATAAAAATTGGATTGTCGGCCATTAACTTGGTAACACCTTTTGTATTAACCAATACGTGATGCCTTAATGAGCCTTAAGACACTGGTGCCGTTCTCACTGTAAGGCTGCTATAATTCTCTGACGCTGTTGTACACAACCGACTTAGTTGTTCCCACGGGTGTAGAGATGAACCAATGGCCTCCAGGCTGCTGGCACGAGGAACAACATTGATGGCCATTAAAAATTTAGATTGTTTAAGCCGAAATACTGTTACTTACGAAACACTGCTAGCATGTATTGGCAAGGGCAGCCCGTAACCGTCAGGAACTCCGCCGATTGGATCCCATAGGCCACCCTTCTTCGCCAATCTCCTTAGGTGCTGAGGCAACTGAGGGTCTTCAGGACTCCGCCGACAGGGCCAGAACAGCCGTCCTCACGCCCCCAAGGAGTGATGCTAGCGAAGGTCCCGCTGGACCCCCGAGTAAGGTTGAGACTTTTCCTCTATTTCTCTTTAAGACAGAGAGGCAACACTGGCTAGTGACGCTAAGAGTATCTACTGTCATATCTTGATATATTATTACTTATTTTAAAGTGGCGTCCGCAACACACCGAGACTTTGGTGTTTGTTTCTGTGAGTTAAGGAGATACAGTGAGTCAACCTGAGACGTTAGTCAGCTGGTGCACAAGTTTTGAATTACGATCACAAGTACTCATATTTCATTATTTCTATTATCCTCGCTGGGTGGGAGATATAAACTAATGTTATAGTTATAATTATAGGCACCAGTAACTCATGTAATGTTATCGGTATACAGTCCCCAGTAACTTATTGACATTCTTCACATTTTTTTTACGGGATTAGTCAGATCACAGGTCAATGACCCACATCAGGGCCTGGGGGACGAAAATATAATAAAAATAATAATAATAATAATAATAATAATAATAATAATAATAATAATAATAATAATAATAATAGAGAGAAACATTATATGTATGTTGTGTTGTCAAAGTCAAAGAAACAATTGTGACCTGCAATTGTGTAAAAATGAGGCAGAAAGTCAATAAGTGTGACGTAGTTGTTTCATATTTATATACAGTCATCATAATGAAGTGATGATCTTCACGGCCAGGAGGAGTTGTGCTGAAAGCCCGACGGTGTGTTCAGTGTCTTCCAGGAGCAGTATGATAGTGTGTAAGTTGGTGGATGATAAAGTGGCAACACACTGTAGGAGCCTCCTGAGGGATCCTCCACGTAATAAATGGTGAGTTATTGACGTGGGTCTGTGTGTGTGTGTGTGTGTGTGTGTGACCTGTGGTGAAATGGTCAGCATCCTGCCCGAGTTCGATCCTCGGGCAGGGTGAAACTATGGGCAAGTTTCTTTACGCCATTTGCCTCTGTCTACCCAGCAGTAATTGGGATCCTGGATGTTAATCGATTTGCGGATCGTGTTCCGGGGTAATGGTTAGCCAGTGCAGTTGGCGAGCTGTCCAGTCTTCTCGGACTATTCCTTGACACTGGGTCATGCAGCTCGTTAACTCAGGGTGTGGTTGTTGTGTTGGCTACAGCTTCTACACTTTAACAAATTCACGCCTAGGAGGCCCTTGGGTCGGCCATCCTCGATTTCGAGGGGCTTCCATTATTATGTGTGTGTGTGCTATATTATCCACTATGGATGTGGTTATCATTATTTTACTTGGACTGATGGATGACACGTAGGAGTGGATGTCGTCACTCTATATGCGCCGGATGAATGTTGGAGGAGGTGACGACGGGTAGCATGAATAAGCTGGTTTACATTCTACCTTACCTATCATGCCTATGGCGACTGTATCCTGCCTACTGTTCGTATCACGGTGATAGCATGCCAGGTTCGTATAATCTAGCATGGGATGACGTACAAATAAAGAGATGAACATTTAATATACGATATAATGGACGTTACTAGTGAGCTTTGGGTATTACAAGTGGCTGGTACAGGTCGATGGTGATAGTATAGTCAGTAACCATAATTTCTGGCCCATCCACAGGTCGAGCGTAGTGTGGGTAGAGGTCCTTGTGGACAGCGGCTCACTCAGTAGCAACTCACACACCAACACAGCATAAGACCCTTGAATACTTATCACCAGTCGTTCAGGTCATACCTCCTTTTACTCTGAATATAAGGTAACTTTTACTACTCCCACTCACGTGAAATAAATAAATTATAATTTATGTCTACTGGAGCAGTAACATGTCCACTACCCACCAGTAAAAGGACACAGCATCAATTTGGGAATATGTCTGAGGCCAACGCAGGAGTATCTGGTGATGTCCCGCACTACATGATCTTGTCAGGGCCACAGTACAGCAGCAGGCCAAGTCTCATGCTATATGTTAACAGATACAGTCCTCTGATACACTGAACACACCGTCGGGCTGTCAGTACCACTCCTCCTGGCCGTGAAGATTATCACCTCATTAGCTGCCTGTTTATAAATATTAATCTATGAAACATCTACACCACACCTCTAACCAGTGGTAATTAATGTTAATATTACTTATACCATAATGTGAAGCATCCGGCAATAAGTTACTAGGTACTACAAGCCTTATAACATTACATGAATTACTGAGGACTATATGCCTATATACTTTATATAAGTTACTTAGGACTATATAACTATAACATTAGTTTATATCTCTCACCCAGCGAGGATAATAGAAATAATGAAATATCAGTACTTGTGATCGTAATTCAAAACTTGTGCACCAGCTGACTAACGTCTCAGGTTGACTCACTGTATCTCCTTAACTCACAGAAACAAACACCAAAGTCTCGGTGTGTTGTGGACTCCACTTTAAAATAAGTAATAATATATCAAGATATGACAGTAGATACTCTTAGCGTCACTAGCCAGTGTTGCCTCTCTGTCTTAAAGAGAAATAGAGGAAAAGTCTCAACCTTACTCGGGGGTCCAGCGGGACCTTCGCTAGCATCACTCCTTGGGGGCGTGAGGACGGCTGTTCTGGCCCTCTCGGCGGAGTCCTGAAGACCCTCAGTTGCTTCAGCATCTAAAGAGATTGGCGAAGAAGGGTGGCCTATGGGATCCAATCGGCGGAGTTCCTGACGGTTCCGGGCTGCCCTTGCCAATACATGCTAGCAGTGTTTCGTAAGTAACAGTATTTCGGCCTAAACAATCTAAATTTTTAATGGCCATCAATGTTGTTCCTCGTGCCAGCAGCCGGGCCCAGGATCACTTGTTACTATCTATACCACTTACAGATTGATTATAATGTCATAATTGAAAGAAAATTAACTTCTGCTACGCTTCAGGATTCACTTCCCTTAAGGATGACGTTGCATTAAGACACATAAAAATAACTACTTTGTATTATAATAATAAGCCACCTTTTATTGTCTGTTGTCACTCTTAGTTGTTAATGGCACCTGACACCTTAATAGTACAGCAGTCTGATATGATGAATTACCTGTAGGGGTCATAAATATGCCCGGCTCTACAGTGTATAGCATCATGACTTGTTTTATTAGTACATGGGATATTTCTCAACGTATATGGATAAAATTAGGAACTTGTATTATATGAACTAATGAACAAATTCTCATCTTTCAGTTTTTATAATATAAACAATGAGATTCCTTAGACTAGGTACAAGTAAAAAATAAAATATTTTCCTC
>NW_024735370.1:0-5443 GCF_018991925.1 Homarus americanus | reverse complement strand
GAAATAACAGAACATATGGGATTAGTTGAAATAGAGACTGGGCCGACCCCCAAACTCCACTTTTTCAGACACAATACGTATGTTGTAGTAAAAATAACATCTTAAATTTTATGATGGTATGCACACACACTTAATAATTAAGAGAAATATCAATAACATTAGGTTTTTTAACACTTACGTTAGTAGAAGAGATGGCCGGGTACACGGGGATGGGGGGTTGGTTCCGAGGCAGAGGGCAGATTATTGGCCCTCAACTGTATCACTTGTATCAATTGTATCAATATCCACCACAGAGGCTTCCAGGGCCTCTTTGTCAAACCCCTCAAAGTCCATATCCTCACTATCACTGACTTGGGCTGGCTGTGGTGGGTGGCAGGTGAAGAACTGGTGTTGTTGACTGGGCGAACCTTGTGCGCACCCTGCCCGCGCCGCTTCCCGCGTAAATAAAAATTTTGGTCTGGCAAAGTGCCGCGTAAATGACCAAACGCATAAACGAAATCCGCGTAAATCGAGACCATACTGTATGTATATATATGCAAGTAAATCACTGTGGGTGCTCATGATCCAGTTATATGCTGATATCCACAAGGAAAGAAGGAAACACGAAGTTCCCAAGCGCTTTCGTGTAATTCACATCTTCAGGGGTGAGTACAGACTAAGGAGAAGTACAAAACAAGATATATATATATATATACAGTCAACCCTCACTTTACGCGGTTTATGTAACCCGGAGGGTACCGCGGAAAGTGAGAAACGCATAAAGTGAATAACATAACATATGGGATTAATTGAAATGGAGTCCAGGCCGATCCCCAAACTCCACTTTTTGACGACACATAACTATGTTGCAGTAAAAATTTTATCTTAACTTTATGATGGTATGAAAAAACAAGTAATATAGAAGAGGTTAGGTTAGGAAAGATAAAGGTTAACATAGGAAAAATAAAGGTCATGTTAGAAAACTAAAAATCATGTAGAACACTTACGGTAGTAGAAGAGATGGGTCGGCATACGGGATGGAGGCTGGTTCCGAGGCAGAGGGCAGATTACTGGCCCTCAGGTGAATCACCATTACTAGGTGAATCATCATCACTGTCACTTACAGTTGTCAGTGATACACCTTGATGTACGGCTCCATAGCCTGCACCAGCCGGTTATGGAAGACTTCATAGCGGCCATCGTCATTGTCGTGGGAAAGGAAGGACTTCATCTTCTCTGCACACTCCATGGCACCCTTAATATCACTATGACTTAAATTGTGTTCTTCGGAGACTGCCGCACCTTCTTCCTCCTCTTCACTGACGTGTTCTTCTTCCAACATCTCGCCGGCAGTCACTTCAGGATTTCTGATCACCTCCAGGATGTCGTCGTTGGTGGTCTCGGAGAAGCCTGGAACTGTAACAGTCTGCGCAGCTTCTCTGGCAAGATCCACTGCTACTGCAACATTCTGAACCTCACCAGTCACAGATTGACTCCTCCTCTCACCTGGTATTCCATGCAACACATGTCTCCATGCGTGACGAATTGTAGCAATAGACAGCTGATCCCATGACTCCACCAAGAAGTCCCCAGCTTTCTTGATGTTAAATACTCTCCAGAATTGTTTGAACAGTATTTTTTGCTGTTCCAACTGTTGATCCTCATCTTCTTCGCTCTTGCTATCGGTGGTGGTGTCACTCAGGTTACGCAACTCTTCCCTGGTGTTGGTGTAGTCGTTCAGGAGCTGGAATTTTTTTGTTGAGAATGCAGCTTTTACATTGCAGATTAACTCCTGGTCCATGGGCTGGATTAATGACGTAGTGTTGGGAGGAAGGAAGACCACTTTTACGTTGGGGTGACGATCTAACAGTAGGGGCGAGTGTCCTGGTGCGTTGTCCAGCAGCAACAAAATCTTGAATGGCACATTCTGTTGCTCACAGAATTTCTTTACATCGGGAACAAAACAGTCATCAAACCAGGAGAGGGACAGTGTAGAGAACATCCACGCCTTACGTGCGGTCAGCCAGTGGACATTTAGCTTGGTCATGTCCATTGTTTTGTAGGCGTGCGGCTTGCGTGCTGTGTGGATCACCGATAACTTGAGCTTACTGGTACCGGAGGCATTGGTGGTAAACAGGACGGTGATGCGTTCCTTCTGCATCTTCCGGCCCCGAATCCTGCTGGCAGGATTCGGGGTAGCTTTTTCCAGAAAAGACCAGATTTGTCCATGTTAAACACCTGGTCGTCACTGTACTGTCCTTCCTCCATAATCTCACGTAAAAACGGAGGAAATTCCCTAGCCGCAGCACGGTCAGCACTCTCTTCTTCACCACCAATGTTTATATTGGTGATCTTGTTCTGCATCTTAAACCTCTGTAACCACCTAGAGGAAGCATTAAAGGGTTTGGGCTCTGTAGTTCCCATCTTTCATGCCACTGCCATGTACAGTTCACGTGCGTAGCCCTTAACAGAGCGCGTGTCGACCGCCATGTTCCGTCGCGCCTGACGCACCAAGTACCTCACAAGTAATTTTTCTGTCTTGAGAAGCACCTGGTTGTGAAAATACTTGATCATAGAAGCACCTGTAGACTTTGTGATCTTCATGTGCTCCTTTATCTTGGCTGCATCCTTCTTTATTGTTCGAATCGTAGATTCATTCACACCATGCTGGCGCGCCAAGTCAACCTGCCTTGTTCCTTTCTCCAACTCTTGGATGATGGTATACTTCACCTCGTAGCTTAAGGAACGTCGTGTCTTCTTTGGCTTAGTGCCGCTGGGTCCAGGTAAGGAAAGGTTTCTCTCTGGGGGTGGTGGTCCGGCGGAAGCCATTTTAGAGAACAATGGATGCACGTTTACACGGTCTGGCGTGGAGGGATGAAACTGGCGCGGCTAGGTCAAGGATCACCTTTCCTCCCTCCCTCCCTTCCCCGGGTGGACACGTCATAATACTTTAAGCCAATTACAGCTAGCAGCAGAGGGGGGTAGGGATGCATGGCCAATCACAGTCCGATACGTCATATGACGTCAGTGATAACGCAACAAAGACACACACTGCGCAACCTTACCGCGCGGCTTGCCCAAGCGGAGGGAGGAGGAGGGAGAGGCGAGGAGCACAGGCAGGCAGGCGGGCGGGTGGCGGGTGGGGCGAATCTAAAAATAGCGTCGCGCCGGACACTCTCCGCGTAATGGGGTTCACGTACCGCGTTATGTGAGCACGTTAGGTTCTGGCAAGGCACCGCGTAAATGTGGAAACGCGGAATGCGGGACCGCGTAAAGTGAGAGGGCTGACTGTATTACGCAATTATAATTATTATTACTATTATTATTATTATAATTATTATTACTATTACATTTTTGCCCCCCAGGCCTAGATGTGGGTCAGTGATCTATGCCCGGGTGGGCTAATCCTTGTTAAAAAAACAAAAAAACTTTTGGTTGTCAGAGCTTTTCGGTTTTCGGAATTTCGGATAAAGGGTTGTCAACCTGTAGTAATAGTTTAGCCATACTTAAAAACAACATTAATGATTAATAGTTTAAGGGACTGAACTAACAGGACAAATTCATTGCGATATGGTAGAGTAAATATATTCTTAAATGTAGGAACTTGTCTAGTGTGACTACACTGAAAGGATATTTTTAGCCCTTTTAAGACAACGATCAACAAACAATGAAGGGTACCCAAGTTTTTGTGCAATGGACTGAATGTGTTACAGTTCTTCTATGAGAAATAGGATAAAATAATATGTACCAATAAATGTGAGGAATAAATAAAAATAATACCAATAAATAACAGAATACTGTATTGCCATTTGGCAGCTGGATGACTGAATTTGTCAATTGTTTCACTACACACAGGAGCAGCTCAGAACAGCTGAGATCCCTCACTCCCCTCTCCACCACTTAGTGTGAACTCATAACACAAAGAAAGTTGATTCCCTTTTGTTTTTGACCTTATGATATTTTTTTTCTTCATAATTTGTATGTAAGATTGTGTGTGCATGTAACATAGTAAAAAAATAATAATTCATAACTATAGCTATCTGAAATTACAATTTGAAAAAATAACCATAACATGCTGACAGTTTGGATGTGGCTAAAATGATGAGGGTGGTTTTAACTATTACAAATACAAAACTAATATAAAATACTGAAAAACAAGCAAAAAAAAAAGTAAGGAATATCATTACAGATGTAAAGTAACACCTACACGGTAAGCCGAACGGCTGAGGCAAACTCACAATTCCCTGTACCTCCTTTCCCAGTATTCATAAACCATACCACATACTGTACCTCTCTTATGTTATTTAACATTTGTGCTACTTCAAACAACATTTGTACTATTTCAAGAGCTTCTAAGGATCTTAATCCTGTAGATTTAGTCTGGGTCAGTTGTAAAATGAGGTTTCAAGCTCAATCCTTTTATTTTTTAAGGTTCATCTCAGAGTGTAGCCACAGGCATGTCTCAACGCAGCATCCGGCTCAGCTGCGATCGTCACTTGTTGGCTGCAGCCCACACTGCCATTACCCTTAGCCCCCTTCTTGCTGTCCTAAAGGTAGCATTCTGCAGTTTTACTACAGTTTAAGTTTACCCCCTCTTTTTATAGCTTTGTGGAATTTTACTACAAGATTGCACTATATTTCCATATCTGGTTTAAAATATGAGTATGTATTATATCCAGATATTTATATCTCTCATAACTTTTTCTCTTTGATCGACTAGTGTAAGTACTATCCCTGTAACATGCTTAAAAACCAAAGTTGTTGAAGTGCATTAATAATATTATAATGTCAATGATATCATACAGGTGTAATTTAAAGGAGTTTCCATTTATTCATCCTTCTATCCCCACTGAAAAATTACATCAGAATGTTCAAAATATGGAAACATGTTTTAGGTTTAAGTTTTTATTAATTTGTTTATACTGTACTGTACTGTAAAATGTATTCTCTATACCTCTTGCCATTCCTTGTTGGTAACCTTTGCAGGTCTATGCATAAAATATATCTTCCATTGTTTGTGATTATATTATTGCAGGCAATGTTGATTGTTAGTGATGTGTTGAGTGGACAGAGTAAGAGCCAAGCTTCCATATCTGATATACTTGGCACATCTGATATGGGTAGTGGCTCCAATGATTCTGATATGATGGGGTAAGTACACCTGTCTCATTCTTTATGATATACTGTATCTATATAAATGTTTATACAAACACAGCTATACAGTAGCCTCGAGTTATCTCATGACATTTTATTTAATTTTTTTTATTTAACGGCTACCTAAATTACTACCATTTTCCTATACGTGAACTCTTGGTCATCTGGACTATTAGGGGGTAAGGGAGTCCGGAATAGCTAGAAGTCTAGAATATTGAAATTCAGTGCAAATGTATAGAAAAGACTCATTTATTTGACACACTGATTACCAGATGACCCCAGAATGAAAATCAGTACTGTAGAGTTTTAA